>NC_020491.1:21173725-21190177 GCF_000184155.1 Fragaria vesca subsp. vesca
GAGGTAAAATGCCATTATGGTGCAACGTGAGCGTTAGACGCAAGCGTTGTAGCCTTGTGTGAATTTTCTATTTGTTTTAGTTGTTTCAAGAAAATTCATACAAGGGATATGACGAGTGTAATACATACATATTTTATTTTAGCCTGAGAGGCTGTATTTTATTGAGCGTTGGAGACTGGCCGGAGCTAGTCATGAAATTTCCAGTTTTTGTGTTGAGCATTTTTGAGCTGTCGCATGCAGCATATTTCTATGGAAATGTAAATTGGGAAAGCATAAATATTTTCATTAAATTTATGTTTTTGTCCACTCACTCTAACAGTTTCAAATGTTTTCCCCTGGGTTCTTCGTTTTATAAATGCCCAGTTGCAGGTTAGCATAGTGAGGCCGAGCGTACATAGTGAAGAGGCATAGTCAATAGTATAGCTTCCGCTCATTTCTATTTATTTCTAGTTCCTCTCCTCTCAAGTAGAGTTGCTCTGAATATGTGGTTGTTGGTTATAGGATCATTTGTTAGATTAGTGAATTTTTTTTTTGGGAGATGTTGTGATTTGTGGGGAGCTCGAAGGCTCCAAGAGTTAAGGTTGGAGTTGGAACTTTTAGAAGTGTTTGCAGGTGTTTTATTATGAAGGGTTGTCCATTTTCAAGGGAGGTTTATGCCGAATTTTCGGTAAATTTTCCTTGGAGGTGGTCCCCGCAGGATTTACTTCGAGTTTCAGAGTGAAATTCGGGGTGGGTCTTGACAGTGTTAACATCATTTACATCGTAGTTACAACTTTCTTGAGAAATGATGATGAAGCGATTTATACAGAAAAAGAAAAGAAAAGAAAAGAAAAGAAAAGTAGGAGAAAATATTACGTAAGACTTTGAAACATAGTCCGTACTCTGACAAGGACCACTGAAGTATGGTGGCACATGGTTGCTGTCATATCAGTCCCCAAGCGGACGGTGGAGATTAACAGGTACGGATGAGCGGACGGTGGAGATGAGAACATTCCCATAACGCTCCCAGACTCTTTCTACTGGTATGAGGTCCAGCTCGGTCGGGACCCTTATAAGAGGGGAAAGGAGTAAAGACCCCTCCCCCTCTCTCTCTCTCACCACAGTGATCAATGCCAAATCTTCTTCATCTTTCTCTCTCTAGCTTCTGAATCGAATGGACAGTGATAGGCCTGAAAAGGAGGAAGAGGAAAGCCTCTTGATTCTCAGTCCACTTACTATTACAATCTCTTGAGAAGAAAAACAATTCCTCCCTTCAGTTTCTAATTCCTCCCAATTCGTGGAGTGTGAAAATAGAAAGTAGAATTTGGTTTCGACGTATGAGTTTAGTTGTGATAAGTAGTTGATAGGAAGGGAGGTGGATATCGGTATGAAGCTTTCCACATCAGGGTTCGGTCAGCAGGAAGGTAAACCCTATTGTTTGGTTGATTTTCGCATAGTAATCTAGTCCATTATCAACTGTATTTATTTATTGACAAGAAATGGAATGTCAGGAGGAGCTGAGAAGAAGTGCTTGAATTCGGAGCTGTGGCATGCATGCGCAGGGCCGCTGGTGTCGCTGCCCACATCTGGAACTCGGGTGGTTTACTTTCCTCAGGGCCACAGCGACCAGGTTGCGGCTACTACCAACAAACAAGTTGATGCTCACATACCAAACTACCCGAGTTTGCCTCCCCAGTTGATCTGTCAGCTCCACAATGTCACAATGCATGTGGGTTTTGCTTTGTCTTTTTTTATTCAGCTACATTTTGTCTTTTCATTTCTTGTAGAAGAAAGAACAAAAATGAGATAACCTGGAACTGATGTGATTTGGGTTTCAGGCAGATGTGGAGACGGATGAAGTATATGCCCAGATGACATTGCAGCCTTTGACTCCGGTAAATGCTACTTCTTTCCTCTCAGTTTTATTAATTTATCCTTAGTTGCATCATAACTTCTAAAGTTGGGTTAAACTACACATGCACAGCAAGAACAAAAGGAGACATTTCTTCCCATGGAGTTGGGAGTTCCAAGCAAGCAACCAACAAATTACTTTTGCAAGACACTCACCGCGAGTGACACTAGTACACATGGAGGCTTCTCTGTTCCTCGTCGCGCCGCTGAGAAAGTTTTTCCTCCACTGGTAATTCCTCCTTCGAACTGCAACTGTCTTTTATGTTGTTTTGTTTGACAGAGTAAGTTGCCGATGCTTCTTATTTAATATCTTGATGGTTTACTGCAGGATTTCTCGCTACAGCCACCAGCCCAGGAACTTATTGCTAGGGATCTCCATGATGTTGAGTGGAAGTTTAGGCACATTTTCCGAGGTAAGATTTGAAGTTTTGGTTTCTGATTGTCCCTTTTTCGTCTTATAGGAACTAGTATAGTTTAGCTTCCATTATGGTGCTTGACAACTGCTGGATTTTGGTAAGGATTCTAGTAAAGCAAGAAAAAAAGTGCTTCAAACTATTGGCTATATCAGGTTGGATGTTCTAAGGACTCGTGATATAAAAGTAGTGTGATCAATCATTGGTGCCAGGAAATGAGAAAGTGATACTTTTAAATGTCGTCCTAATTAAGCAATTTATGGTAGCTGTAGGAGTACATGAGTTGTCCTTGTATTTTGAGAGACATGGAACTGCTTTACTTATATAATTTATAAGGTGGTGGGACGCAGCTGTTAGTTAGAGTTCCCTTTGACTTTGGGCTGAATCCTTTCATAATTCTTCTTACAGTAATGATTATCGGATTGATTTATTGTATGATGACGGCATCGCAAAAAGCCAGATAGTCAGATACGCATTAGTTGTGCAATCCGGGTGGATCACCTACTTTCAATTTGTTTGGCTAGGTTTCTTACTACTATTGACAGGGAGTAGGTCGAGGAATGAAGGAAATATCTTTATTGGAGAACTTTTTTTCCCCAGAGTTTAATTGGCATATATAGTTTAGAATCTCTGGTCATAGCTGAACTGTAGATATCCAAAATCTCACCAGTGTCATAATTTATTTATTTTTATTTTTTCCTTTGGCAAGTGAATCCGAAGTAAACATCTGTTGGTAATATAGTTTTAAGATTATGCTCATATTGACCTAATGATGTACTTGAAGCAAAGAACATGCCATGTTAGACAGGGGTCACCACCTATTTGTTAGGGCAAAATAAAAAATGGTCCTGCCTATTTTGGTTTGCATCTATTCTTGTCAGGAGTAATTCTTGGTTGATTGTTATAGACTTCTGTATTTATACAAAGGTGTGTTTAGATGCATCATATTTATCATAAAGACATAAATGGAAAACACAGGCTTGGACTTTTCTGTATTCTAAGCATTATTTGCTATTTCTACGGGAGACCTGTATTGAGTTTACCATTGCTTTGACTATACCTTTCACATGTCATTGGTGCTTAAAGCATTTCATGATGTATTTGTCACACTGAGTGTCACACCTACTCCTACCCTTTCCACTGAGCCTGCAGAATATTGGACTTACAATGTGCTCAAGGAACTGCAATACTCACATTCGGTTTTGGTGCAAGAATAAAAAACCACCCAAGAGGGTCCCCACTCGTGAACAGTCACTGGACTAACTTCTGAATAAAGCTTGTTTTGAGTCATCTTGAAAGAGTACCTTTTTGTGTCAGTGAACGTTATGTTTTGATACAATTTTATCTACCTACTGTGGTCTGAAAATTAGTCAGATGAAGTGGTATTTAAAGAACCTACAAGATTTGTGGAGATATTTTTGGGCACTTGTTTAGAAATCATGGAAATCTTTCTCTGAAAGCATAGTCCAGTATAAATTCAATAAAACATGTAGTCAAGAATGGGGAGGAGCAGTTACAGTAAGCCACAGTATTATTCATGTACAACTTGCTTGGATAGGTATAAGTTGTTCAATCAGCTGGCATATCTGATACCAAGCACCTATCCCCATGTCTTCTATTATTACACTTGCTTTGGATGTTTCTTTTAGTTCAAGTACCATCCGGCTGCAACCATAGTTGTCCTTCCCATAGTCACTTTTCCAAATCTCTATTGGCTGGGGCATATCAGTTTTTTCTTTTACTTCCGGTGCGTAAATGGTAGGAAAGTGAGAAGTCTGAAAGAATAAAAGATTCTACTCTATGCGCTAGCCTTATAATGAGGAATGAAGGTGAGATGCATTTCTTTCGTCTTTGCGAGTACTTAGTAGAGCTGATTCTTTTGTTGGAGGAAAAGATGTATTAATTATTAGTGAAAAGGTGAATATCTCTATAAGTGGATAAAAATTCATATGGCTCTGAAGTAGCTTGTTTTACTAAGTGAGCTTTTGGTGGAAAAAGATATGCGATGGGTATAAGGGCTTTACAAGTAAAGACAAATAAGTTTTAACTTCAATGTTTGTACTTAAGCAATGGGTAGATTGGCGATGTATGAGACTGATGGTTCCCAATTGTTGTAGTTGCATGGAGGAAGTAGTGCTTCAGGCTGTGTATGAGAACTTATGCCAGTGTCTGGGGTTGTGTGGCGCGACAGTTCCTATGACATTTCCTGGACATAATAGATTCACGTGCAATACTCCTTATGGTGTACCTTCTACTTTTGAAAACAGCTAATGATCACATTATGGCATGGCATGTATAATGTATACTTCAATTCTGCCAACAGTACATGTGTGGTAAATCTGACCTCCATGGCTAGAGATTCTGTTGAATAGCTGATGACTGCAAGGGGTGCAAATGTGCAATAAGGAATTGAATTCACTGTCTTAAGAACACAGAGAATGAGAAATCTAGGATGCAGGTTAAAGAGGAGGAGAATTAAACTAGTTTAAAAGAAAGGAGGCAAAGTAGGCTAAGCTCAGTTTCCTGTTCTCAGATCTCTATGCTATAGTCTGTTACCGTAATACAAAGAAGAGTCTCGTCACAGGAAATCTCATAACGACAAACTTTCAGAGCACTGTAATATATTAAGAAACATTTTTATTTAGATTTTTAATTGTTGTAGATGAACCCAAACAATCACTTTACGTATGCTAATTATAGAAAACAATTAAAATATAAGAAGTTTCTGAGTTGGTGCTCACACTGAAATAAACAATTGTGTGTTTATCATTTATTGTTTCCTTACTTGTTCGGACTACCAATGCCTTAAGTATATGTCATTGTATAATACCTAAATGTGTCATAAGGAAAATATTTAGGGCTCCTGGAGATAAAATTGCTCTGAAGAGGAGAATAATGTGGCTAATCAGCTATTGAGTGAGTGTAGCAGCAATGATGATGGCATAGATTAGTGGGAAAGTGAGCAAAGATGTCATATGGTATAAGAATTTAACACTAGGTTGCACAAGCAACAAAGACAAAAAATATAGAAGTGGTATGTGAGAACACTGAGTCAAGTCAAAAGTCTCATATATGCTAAAAGGGGATGAAATACATAAGGGAATATACAGCTGATATGATGATGGAAATAGCTTTGTAGGCTTTAATCAAGAGACAATCCATATAGATGGTCCGATCAGTGTTGCCAGATTTTGATGATTTTTTTACTGTTTACAAAAGTTCCAAATTGTATACTTTCGCTTAATTTGTTTTGATTGTCCTGATGGGACATACTTGGATACACAGCCAAACTGTTGAGTTCACTTATAGTATTAAATGGATGCTGATATTTAGTGCTGAAAGAAACATATATGGGCTTGCAAACATAAAGAGGCTTGCACTGCTGATTTGCATTATGGTATAGTAGTACATCAATTACTATCTTCAAGGAAACCCAGGAAAAACTAATCTGTTTTATGCTTTGCTGATTTTACAGGACAGCCAAAACGGCATCTTCTCACGACAGGTTGGAGTGTATTTGTTAGTGCCAAAAGGCTTGTTGCTGGAGATTCTGTTCTTTTTATTTGGTAGTTCTTTTCATCTAATTTTTTTTCTTGCTATTTTTTATATATTTATGTAAAATCATGAACTAATATACTCGTTAATTATTTTATCGTAGGAATGAAAAGAATCAGCTCCTTTTGGGGATTCGCCGTGCAACTCGACCACAAACTGTGATGCCGTCATCTGTTTTGTCAAGTGATAGCATGCACATCGGACTTCTTGCTGCTGCTGCCCATGCATCTTCAACTAATAGCTGTTTTACTGTATTTTATAATCCAAGGTGACAAAAAATCCATGTTTTCTATTCTTTCCAATTCTTACATTTGCTTTTGCTTATACGTTTATTATGTCCAGGGCTAGTCCATCTGAGTTTGTCATACCCCTATCAAAATACATTAAAGCAGTATTTCACACACGTGTTTCAGTTGGGATGCGATTTCGGATGCTTTTTGAGACTGAAGAGTCAAGTGTCAGACGGTAATATAACTAGACATGGTCAAATACAGTATTTTTATAATGATTGCTTATGTGTAATTAGCCTGGTTTCTTTACGTTATACAGATCCTTTATACTTGCTTGTGCAGAAGATGGACAAACTATATTGATTACCGCACATTATTAATGTTTATTAATTGTGACCTTAAATTAAACTAGGTTAAAACATGTTTGTCCTTCGTAGCATTTCATCAACATATTTTTCCATTATGTAGGCTGTTTTCCTATAGATAGATAATAGATGCAGGTCGATGTATACTATTTTTGCATTTTCAATGGGTGTATAATTGAAATATTCAATGATTGTCTTGTCCAGGTACATGGGTACAATAACTGGCATAAGTGATCTGGATCCTGTTCGGTGGCCAAATTCTCACTGGCGATCTGTCAAGGTAATAAAGCTTAGTACTAAAAATTGTAATTGCTTCTGTTTATTCATTCAGGGTTTCATTTCAAACCCTATATAATGGATGAGTACATTACACATCCGGTATTGTGCTCCTCTAACAGATATAACAAAATATCCATGTATTTCCATGTCTGCTTATCATACAGACATAAAGTGATGGCAAACTACCAGCTTGTTGTTATGATTGTTATCATGTGTGTTGTTGTTATTTTCACTTCCTTTTAATTGCACAAAAGTATCGATGGAACCAACAAATTTCTTGCTTGTATGTGTGACAATCTGTTGACAAAAGAGTTATGTTATTATGAAGAGAAATGTTTTGTTATTTTGAAGTGTGAAATATATATGAACTGTTTTTTAAGGGAATTAAACCTGTAGTCTATAGATACTTGGACAACGTAAGTGTAAATAAATGGTAGTATCTGACTAAACAAGAAGCTATAAAAGTATCATGATTTCTTCCTGTGTGTAAATTTGATCGGAGTTGGTTCCTCAACTATAGGGAAAGGGTGATAACACAACCTCTGTTCTGCTTTGACTATACAAGTCATGTATTTGATAAGTGCAAAAAATATCCGCAGGTTCATATGTTGCCATTTTGATAGTTACTTGGAATCAAAGTTGAAAAAATATGTTGCGTTTCAAAACCATAACACTTATCTTTACATTCATTAGTATTCCATACAATGGTCCTTAACATGTTTTCCTTCTTTCTCACCATATTTATTTCTAGATTTGTAACTGAATACATGGTCACTTGGTCAGGATTCAGGACCTTGTTGCCTCTGTCTAAATTGTCCTTTTTGATTTTTGATCTTATATTTTATTTGGTTTTTGAACATTTGTTCTTTCCTTGGTGTAGGTTGGTTGGGATGAGTCAACTGCAGGTGAGAGGCAGCCAAGGGTTTCATTGTGGGAGATTGAGCCTTTGACCACTTTCCCCATGTACCCATCACTATTTCCCCTCCGACTGAAGCGTCCTTGGCATCCTGGGGCTTCATCAATGCATGGTATAATATATATTTTTAATGTGTTATTATTTTGTGTCTTTATTACCTTTTAGGCATTTAGGTGTGTCAATGCTCAAAAAGAATGCTTTTCAGTATTCTTCACATATCCATTGCCTTGAGCGTATTGCACAAACGGTTTTGGGAAGCAATTGCATTGTCACCACATTTTTCTCATGTGGAATGTATATATTCTCCAATATAACACACATGTATTGGATTGCTGTGCTGACTGTGTTTCTTGAGTTCCTCATGCAACTTGTATGATTTTTAATCCTTTTTTTGTTTGGTTTCTGGCTAACTGCTCCTTAAACTTCCATATAATTGCTTAATACACTGATGATTTTCTCGTAAAAATACTTGGTACTAGATTTACAGAAGGTTTGGCACATGTAGCATTGTTTTACTATCCACTACATCAGGTTGTTCAAAAGTCAGAATTTGTCCATGAAGGACCACATACGAAAGCTGTCATAGTCAAAGGGTGATTAGAGGTTTATATAGTTAAGCTGTTATTCGTTCTTTGTTGATATTGCAGATAACAGAGATGAAGCAGCTAACTTAATGTGGCTGAGGGGGGCAACTGGAGAGCAAGGTCTTCAATCCATGAACTTCCAAGCTGTTGGTATGTTTCCCTGGATGCAGCAGAGATTGGATTCAACATTGATGGGAAATGACCCCAATCAGCAGTACCAGGCCATGTTGGCTGCTGGTTTACAAAATGTAGGAAGCGGAGATCAGCTAAGACAACATGTAATGCACTTCCAGCAGCCTCTTCAGTACCTTCAGCAGCCGGGTAGCCACAATCCTCTGTTGCAGCTGCAACAGCAAGTAATTCCGCAATCAGTCCCTCATAATATGCTGCAGGCGCAGCCACAAGTTTCAATGGAGAATCTGCCACAGCACCTTCTACCACCGCAATTTAACAATCAAACAGAGGAAGAGCCGCATCAACAACAGAACACCTATCATGATGCACTTAAGGTTCAAAGTGAACAACTTCATCGGAGTCAGCAAATGAATGTGCCATCTCCATCATTTTCTAGAGCAGACTACACGGATTCAAGCACAAAGTTGTCGGGATCTACTAACTCTAGACAGAACACGCTTGGTTCATTGTGTCCTGAAGGGAGTAATAGTGTTTTAAACAGAGCTGGTCCAGCTGAGCAGTTACCTCAACAATCTTGGACTCCAAAGTTTGCATATGCGCAGGCCAATGCCTTTGCCAACCCAATGTCATTCGCACCTTTTAATGAGAAAGACAACGCAGTTGAGCAAGAGAATTGTAATTCAGATTCCCAAAATCCTACTCTCTTTGGTGTTAATATAGAGTCATCTGGGCTTGTATTCCCCACCACAGTGCCCAACTTTGCCACTTCTTCAAATGATGCTGACATGCCAATGCCTTTAGGGGATTCTGGGTTTCAGAGTTCTCTGTATGGTTGCATACAAGATTCGACTGAGTTGTTGCATGGTGCAGGTCAAGTTGACCCACCTACCCCAAACTGTACATTTGTCAAGGTCTGCGCTGAAAATGATTGGATATTGTTGGTTTTTGGTACTCTTTCTCTCTTTAAATTGTTGGACAGATGATGCTGTGTTCTTGGTGCAGGTGTATAAGTCAGGGTCGGTTGGCCGCTCACTGGACATCTCCCGGTTCAGCAGCTATAATCAGCTGCGAGAAGAACTGGCCCAGATGTTTGGCATTGAGGGGAAGTTGGAAGATTGTCTTAGATCAGGCTGGCAGCTTGTATTCGTTGACAGGGAGGACGATGTGCTTCTTCTTGGAGACGACCCATGGGAGTAAGTTCTTGATTCAGTTTCATATGGACAATTTTATATTAGAATACCTTGAACCATGTAGATTCTCATAAATCCTATTTTGAACCTTGCTCAGTTGATTGATGGATATCAAACTATCCAAAGAATTCTAAAACTTATCGACTATGGTTTATAATTGTTGTTAGTATTATAAGATAAATGTGGTTGACTTCAACTTTCAATAATAGACAAACAAAACTTAATAGGACTGAGATTGACAGATTGTAAATTCGAGTTCTAAACTTAACTCCTAATCCATATATTGGAGAGTATAGGTGCTTGGTAGATATAAAAGATTGTTTTTGCTTTACATTCTAACTATTGTCTTCAAAGTGATGGCAGAGATGTTTTGTGACATGCAAGGTGGTTATGAACCTCTCCCGTCTCAAATTATACTATTTGATAGGATAAAAGATAACTGAAAACTTATTAATTATCATTCAAGCATAATATTTAATCCCAAAAAGCGGTCAGTTTACCCTGTATAGTTATGAAGATGGCAGGAGTGCAAATATGTAATTAGTACAGGTTTACATAATTTTGAAGAGAAGGGTGAGAGTTTTTATATTTATGTCAGTTTCCTGGGGATGGAGTTGATCTATTCAGTAGCGAGTATTTTTTTTTTTTCAGGAATCTTCATTGATTATCTTTCGTCCTTTGTTTAGTTGGTTGCTCAAAGTCATTTACTGTACATTCTATGAGGAAGCAGCCAATAGTTTTGGGTTCTTAGTTTCTCATTTTATAAAAAATGGTATGCAGGTCATTTGTGAACAATGTTTGGTATATCAAGATACTTTCTCCTGAGGATGTGCACAAAATGGGCGACCAAGCAGTTGATTCCTTTACCCCAAATGCGGGTCAAAGAGTGAATAGCAGTGCAAATGAAACTCAAGACCATATTTCTGGGCTACCATCTCTCGGCTCACTTGAGTATTGAATTTTGGTGCTTGTATGAAAAACTTCCACGCATGATGCTTCTGACCCTCATAGCAAGGAGAAATTCCTGTTGGACAGTAACATGTGATCTGCTCAATCTGGGGTTATCTCTCGCTATTTGAGTGTGCACCAGTATTATAAGACTCATCTCCCAGACTGTTTAGCTCTGATGAATTTAATTTTTATGGTTGAAGTATATTCAAGTCGGAAACTTGGATGAGTAATCATTACACGCTGTTCAATTATGTGATGCTGTTCATGTGATAGTGTGTATCAAGTGCTGTATGATCTCTTAATTCTTGTGATATATATTTGCAAAAGTTATATATTATTTGGAAGTGAGTTTTTAATTCTACTAAAATCATACTCTCTTTGAAAGTGAGTTGGCATCATACGAAGAATCAGATAGAACCGACCTTTGCCGGGGTTATGGTTATGACATGGTGAGAGTAAATCATTATCCAGTCAGTACTCAATAGGCAGACTCCAGTAGACCACACAAATAACTAGTCTTTCACATATGAATCTTCTAGCTTGAGTGTTACTAAACAATATAGTACGGCCGCTAGTCTTACAATAGAATCCCCTACTAAACCCAGCACAGTAGCTCAGTAGGCAACAATCTAATTAGTGTTAACAACTTTGAACTCCCTCCGTTCAGTAAGTAGCAACAACTCAACAGTCAACACTTGCATCAATCAATCTCCACAATATTTCAACTAAAGATGCTAAGTCTTTGCAGTTGAATTTGCTTTTCAACTGCTCCCCATGTCTATGCATGTTTTTATTGCGCCAAATCCACCAAGCAACATAACAAACAAAAAAACACACTCAGCAGCAGAAGAACTTACATGATGCAACAAGTCAAGGAAGGTCTGGACAATCCCACAAGGACTTTGCACCAACTTTCCAATTGTAATTATACACGTCTCTCATATTACTAGATTTTTTTCATCACTGGGGTACAGGTAACAAACGTCACAATATCTCTCAAGCTTACAGAGAACCTGTAAATTTACATTGTATTAAGCAATCAAATTGAATGCTGAATGGAATGTATATATCTAATTTAGATTATATCACAGATTCATACGTAGGTCATGAACAACAGGCCGAACCTATCAGATGGTAAACCATTTATGTGATAATGAAACAAGTGAGCCACTTCCTACTTGTTAAAGAACTTGTTTTCTGAACTGAAGGGTTTATGGCAAAGGTTTGGGATGCTTTTCAAGAACGTACCAACAGTATCAGCATTATTAACAAGATAACCAGGCAAAACAACATCAATGAGAGATAACATACCCAGCCAATGACGAGGCCAAAACTTAACAGTCATGTCATCCCCAATTCTACAAATTAGACCTTGCCTTAGGAGGGAGGATCCATGAGCAATGCTCCAGTAATCTGCATCAGTGATGTTTCTGCCAGTAAGGTATTTAGCATATGTCTAATCTTTCCTTACCAGGCAACAGCGTTCAAACCCCATATGGGCAAAATCACTGAAAAGGGGCAACAACCGTATTAGCATAAACTCACAAAGCGTTAAATCTCAACCTATAAGATAAACCAACGAAGCAATTTTGGCTTGTAAATTTGCAATCTTTACAAGATATACCGACGAGGCAGCAAGGGCTGGTTTGCAATATTCTTAAGATAAATCGACGAGGCAACAATGACTTGTTAATTTGCAAAACCCAACAAGGCAGCAATGGCTTGTTTGCAATCTTCATAAGATAAACTGACCAGGCAACAATGACTTGTTAATTTGCAATCTTTACAAGATAAACCGACCAGGCAGCAATGACTTGTTTGCCATCTTTAAAAGATAAACCGTCAAGGCAACAATGGCTTGTTAATTTTAAATCTTTATAAGATAAACCGACGAGGCAACAATTTTAGTAGACTCCTCCAACAATGCTTTAATTCAGAGGCAACAACTAGGGACCAACTCCCGCTAGTCTTTTCAAATCTTTCCCATACCCTTATTTCGATGGGATCAACCTTGTCACAATTAATTGTTACCTTGTAACAATAATTAAGGGACTGATGAAAGAAGAAACCCCTCAGAATTCAGGAAAGGACAACATGAAATCCAGTAAAAAATGGTTCCTCAACCTCAAGAAAAGAGGGAGCACCAGTATTTTGAATTGAGATTTCATGCATGTCTCTCTCAGATTACTGGTTTCTTCTCCATTTGGGACACTCCCTGATTCATTCTTGGGACAGATGGCAGCTAAAATGGCCACTCCTAGACCCATTACATCAGGCTGAACCGTATATCAAATAAGAGTATAAGCTCTGATTAATGTCTGAGACTACAAGCAAGTTCAGAATATGCATACTTAACATACATTAATCTGGACCTCATAGCATATGTGAATATTGAGTGCAAAGTGGAAATGCAAAGAGACTACAGAATTAAGATACCTAAAATGGATAGCACATCAGTTGAGATAGATATGTATCCATGAAACCTTGTATGGTTCATGCATGTAGGAATCCTGATGGCTACCAGGTATATAATAAAGCTAGCATGTTTCTTCAGAGTCAATGGGGCTCAGTGACCCTAGAGAGAGTGAGAGAGTGCTCTCAGTATGTTCATCAATGAGCCACCTACTGATCCAACTCCCAAGCCATACAAATTTCACATGTCCATATACATTGAGCAATATATTGTGAAGGTGAAAGCAGAAGAAAATAACCTTGAGAATATTTTCTGTAAGCTGTGCAGGACCTCTCGGTGAAAGATACGCAACTGTTGGTGGAGGTCTGTACCTGTGAACGTCAACTGTAGGGAGGATTTTTTCTGTAGGGTTTCTGTTTTTAAGACATAGAAAAGTCAGTGTCCTATGACTCCTATCAGAGTTGTAAGGCAATGGAAGCATTTTTTCAAGAAAGCTGCGCTATAAGAACCTAAGAGTGCCCATACAACAGTACAAGAACACAATTCGGAGAGGCGGAGGCATTCATGGAGGATGCTTGGAACTGAGCATCTCCGCCTCTCCGGCGTCGGAGGCTGACTTGCGTCGGTGCGGGAAACTCGCCCGGATTTCGGATTCGCCATGAATGGAGGGGGCTGGCCAACCATCCATCCATGTGAAGCAGCCAAGTGATCTGATCACTACATATCTTAGTAGTCAGTAGTATTAGTGAATAGTGAGTTCTGTGCCATCCATGATATCCTTAACAATGTTAACGGAGCCGATCCTCCCGCCGGTGGTGCTATCCTCCGCCGCGAACACGAAATTGAAAAAGCAAAGAATAAGATGAAAGGTAGAAACGTACTGCACGGGTCGTGGTGTATTTGGATGGATATTACTCATGAAAGGCAGGAATTGAATATCGAGACTCAGAAGCAAAGCTATCGATGCAGTAGATGATGAATTCGGAGAGGCGGAGGCATTCATGTCCATGAAGGCGTGCCAGCTGCCTACTGACTACTATATCTCCCAGACTCCCACGTAAGTCTCTCCTCTTTTTTCTTTTTTGAACAAGCCACTAAGTCTCATTTAAATGGATAATTAACATTTATTGTTAAACACATGATAATAAGCATGCTTATTAAATTCTAATAAAATTTATATTATATGACTCTTGATACTTTTTAATTAATTATAGGACTAATTTCAGTTTACCCTTATTAACTTTAGGTCGATCATCATGTTAGTTCTTCTTCTTTCAATTTCATCAAAAACACCCCTCAACTCCTAATTTTCATCAGCCGTGCATGTCCAAATCTCCAATCTCCATCCAATTCCTTTGTCAAGTGGTGACTTGATATCAAGAAGAAAATCAAATTTTGAAAGTTACTTTTCAGACCATTTTTTCCCCATATCGATACACATCTTCTTTCCCATCACAACCCGTTAACCTTAGTGATTTTGGTGGGATTGAATACAATTTGCCTATTTTTCCTTTTTTCTTTCTTCTTGATATCAAATCATCACTTGACAAAAGAGTAAGTTAGGAGTGGGATGGAGATTGGAGGTTTGGACATGCGCGGCTGATGAAAATTAGAAGTTGAGGGGTGTTTTTGATGAAATTAAAAGAAGAAGGACTAACATGATAATCGACCTAAAGTTGATGGGGGTAAATTGAAATAAGTTCTTAATTATATGATTTTGATTATTATGTTATTGGTTTTATAGATAGAAATTTATATTACATGTCTACTGATGTGATATAATTTGTTTAATTGATTATATAAGTGTACATTTTTATGAACCAACTATATCTAGCATATACAATTTTGAAAAATCGGCCATAGGATATGATAAATATAGTGAAATACGGCTAGGGTATGAAAATCACAAATTTTCAATTACGTTTGGATCTTGATCTACACGGTCAACTCTATTTACGTTTATGTTTTTCTATGGAGAGCCTTATCCTCGCAAGGTAAACTTCCCTAAGTATTTGTATGGCAACTACATCTCATCAAAGGAATAGTGTGTGGGCGGAAGTATCGACCAAAATAAGTCACAAAGACGTAGATAAGAGTGTTTTCGTGTAATAAATAACTTTGGTTCATTATTGACCGCATCGATCGAAACCCAAACATTGTCGAAAAAATGTGAATTTTTTTTCCATAGACATATTTAAGTGTACTTAATACATCTGACGACGGAATTTTTATTTTATGAATTTTAGTAATTGGAACCACAACATGTCTACTAATATAGTATAATTTGTTTAGTGTTATATGCAAGTGTACATCTTTGTGAACTAACTATAACTAGAAAATAAAATTTAAAAAAATCGACCGTTAGATGTGATCGGTATAGTGAAATACGACTACGGTAGAAAAATCATAAATTTTCGATAATGTTTTGGCCCCGATCGACACAGTCAACACTAATTATGTTTATGCATCCCTATGGTGAGCCCTATCTTTGGGAGGTAATCTTCCCCTAATTTTTATATGGGCTGCTACATCTTATCTACGTGAGAGTGTGTGGGCAAAAGAATCAACCAAAATAAGTCACAAAGTGGTAGACAAGAGCGTTTCCATGTAATAAGTGACGTTGATTAAGGGTTGACCGCGTCGAAACCCAAATGTTATCGAAAATATGTGAATTTTTTTCCATAGACATATTTAAGTGTACTTAACACATCGGACGGTCAAATTTTAATTTTGTGAATTTTAGTCATTAGAACCACGACATGTCTACTAATGTGGTATAATTTGTTGAGTGTTATATGCAAGTGTACATATTTGTGAACAAACTATAACTAGAAAATAAAATTTTGAAAAATCAGCCGTTGGATGTGATCGTTACATTGAAATACTGCTACTGTATAAAAATAACATATTTTCGATAATGTTTGGACCCCGATCGACGCGGTCAACCTTATGTATTGCTTTACCGCCTTAAGGGTAGCAGTGTCAAGTGGGGATGAATATCTCAAAATTTTTATGTAGATGGACATAGCTCATTGCCGTGAAGGTGTATGAGTTTTCGAGAAATTTTCCGGGCACCCGAGCTATTTATTAATCTTTTTTGAAGTTGTAAAATTTATGAAATTCCTGAAAATGTCAAAAATTTATTCAAAAAAAATTAAAAGAAAATGTCAATAAATAGTTATGGCTTTAGGAAATTTTTTTGGTTTTGATAATGACAAAATAAAAATAGTTGTATGTTTTGAATTTTATAGGTAATAAGGTTAAGAGAAATTTTATTCACATATACCAAATTTTTTAATGCACACTTCTATTTTTTACAATTTTTTTAATATAATTTTACCCTTTTCATGAAGATGAAAAAAAAAAACTAAATAATAAACAAATTTCAGTTTTGATGCTAAGCTTTTAAAAAACTATACATATTTACTATTATGAGAATCGGTAGTCTGCAAGCTTCCTAGTGATATCAAATTTTCATAATATTTCGACTTAATAGACCGCAAGCATCTCATGCCTTTCACATACATTTTT
>NC_020491.1:21190438-21201544 GCF_000184155.1 Fragaria vesca subsp. vesca
CCTCCACGCACCGGACCNCCAAGCACGCGCCGCAGATCTGGCCACGCTCGAACAGCGCCTCGCTCAGCCCCACCGTCGCCATTCCGAAACCGCCCTTCATCAGGTCGCCGTAGCCGCACGCGCCGCCCACCGCGTCGCGGGGGTCGGAGGCGGCGTAGTAGGTGGCGCGTGCGGACTGCCATTCGTAGATTGAGTGAGAGAGGAGGGGTGGTGTGAATAGGAGGAGGAGGAGCAGCGGCGTTAGGGTCGGCGGCGACATTTGTTGATTTCTGAAGAGGAAAGCAGTTTGTTTCCATTTTGAAATTTATTTCACGCATTTACTTTACGGCTTTACTTTTTTACTCCTGTGCCACGCTAGTTTTACACTTTTTTATTCTTTCTTTCTTTCCAAAAACGTATATTTGCTTCCTCTCTTGGGTTTTACTTTTTCTTGATTTTCAGTCAACTGGCACCAATTTGCTTATTACTTATATAACCAACAAAAAATGGCCTATGGAGTTCGGTCGTTTTATAAATTACATAAAAGATTTAGATTTTACTGTAAATTCTTCATTTTCGATTCGATCAGTTGATGTTTTAGTAGGCGTTTGATTATCGTTCACAGTTACATTGCTTTTAATTTATATTTAAGATAATCCGCTACAATTGTTAACTTTTGCAATTATAAAAAATGCATAATAAATGTTGATCTCTAAATTAAACAAATTGTTATGCATTGAGGAAGGAATATGCAAAAGACAACATTTTAAACACGTGAGGGTAAAACTAATATCAGCTAGAAAATTGAAAGCTAATATCTAAAAGATGAATGGTTGAGATGAGAAAATATAATCGAAAAGTAAGTCAATTAAAGAAATACGTACCTTTTGAATAAATAAGGAGGTTTGTATCTAGAAAGGCTTGATATATAAAAGAAAAATATATATATATATACACACACAGTTGCATTCCAGAACGGGACACCGCCTTGAAATTAAAGTGTGGTGCTCATAATTTCGCTCACTTTTAGGTCACATTTTCACATCTACATCGTTCAATGACTAGAACATAATGTGTAGATCATTCCTACATAGTTTCATCTAATTTGGATATCATTTGAGCTTCCGTAATTGTGATTTACACGAAGGGTTCCGCTTGGACAAATTTTGTTCAGTTATTCATTTAATCTAATTTGGTATCCAAATGATCTCCAAATTTGATGAAACTTTACATGAATGATTTACACACTATGTTCTAGACACTAAACGGTGGAGATATGTGACCTAATAATGAGCGAAATGAGGAGCACCACACTTTTATTTCAAAGCGGTGTCCAGCTCTGGAATGAAACTGTGTGTGTGTATATATATATCTTTTGAATAATATTTGAATTAATTCAAACTTTTTATGCACATATCAGTGGCACGTGGAAGCAGTTATATCATGTAGATGTGTTTATTATTGGATATGGGGTAAGATATATCCTTACCTTATTAAGATTATTCCTGATTGGAGTTTTAACATGTCAAATTATCATAATTTTAAGTGCATCATTTGTTTTTTTTTAGAAACTGCCTCATGCATGCTTTGCAGCCTTTTTTCCTTTTTTTTTTTTAATTAAATGCACAATTAATGCGCTACAATACTGTAATTTGAATTCACGACCTCTTATTTACAATGAGAGACTTATGCCACTAGACTAAATAGTACTAGACAACCTTAGTAGTTACCATGAACTATGAACATCCGATCCAAAATATTCACCACTTCCTATCCAAAAAAAACCCTAAATATTAAGTACTTTTGAGAAAACAGTTTCTTGTAATCAAACAAAAATGTATAATTGTCTACTTTGAATATACTCTTATTGTCTTGGTATAAAGTACCATGCTACATGCCTTTTTTTTAGTAATCAGAAGTTCATGATTTGAAATTTAATTATCCTATCCCGATACATTGTTGATTTTTTTTTTTTATCAAAAGGTCATACGATTTAAATCAGAACAAGCAGTACAAAGACGACGTACCTCGGTCGTCAAAAAACATCGTCTTGCAGAATTGCAAGTCCTATACTAGCTAAAGCATAAGCTTTGAAATCCTAAGTACACCCACCTTGTAGCGATGAAACACGATTTTACAAGTAAACTAGGATCCAAAGAACTATCAACCCTACGAATACAAACTAGTTTACCTGGACCAAACTAAATTTAAACTAGGGGCCTAAGCCCAATTGCATCCACCAAGGCCCAGCAAAGGGAAACCCTAGCAGCACCAACCCAAACCCATTCGAGCCCAAAACTTGAAGGAGCCAAGAAAGAAACCCTATCATCCTCCACCCTTTTGCCGCCGTCATCATCACCCGAGGCCACCAACGCAGGCCTAGTCAGTTTCAGAATCAGAGCCGCATCACCATCGCCGACTCCTTCCACATCACCACCGCTCTCTCCAACAAGACAAAGAGAAGGAAGAACAGGTGCACAACCGCAAGGTAAACTCTAAAACTCACCGACCAGAAAAAGCTCCCAGTCGCCGCTGCCGCTAGACATGATCCCGCCGAGCACACCGATCCCCTTCATCAGTCCCAAACCATCCAGATCCAAGATCGGATCAAATTTTGATTGAGTCTTGTTCATGGAATGACGTCGTGCAAACCCGCCGTCATCACCACCGATTTGACGAGAAAAAGAGGGAAGAGATCCCCCTTTCAATTGAAGTTGCACGGCTGCCACCAATGGAGAACCATCGCCGCCAAAGTTCCTCTCTTGCGAGAGGTCAGAGAGAGAGAGCATGGTTTTCTTACAATGTCCCATATTGTCCGATACACTGTTGATTAAATATATTTCCAATTCAATGCATTTTTTGATACGCTGCTGATTGAATATATTACGAATTTAAGGCATCAATGATTTGCTTTAGATTATATTTTTTTTTAAATACTCAGTTATGACTTTCATAAATTTAGGTAAAGCAAAAGCCAGAAAAGTAATCATTACATACTCTACCGTCAGGCAAGTAGCTGTAACACTTGCAAACAAACAAACAAATTTTTGTTGCCTCATTCTTTTCTTTAATCTCAATTTAATTTTGTTTGTGTATGAATCAGTTTATGCATAAAAAGGGAACCTTTTGTTTTTGCACATATTTTTGATCGATCGTGTTTGTAACATTCTCAACTACTTTTGCAAATTAAACTGTCATTTTTCCTAATTTGTTTAGTTGCGACTTATTCTTGGTAAATTTCATAATTTTGACGATGTGGAAACTTTTATCTTCTTCTAACAATGGTTGTCATACCCATACCCATACCTATATTTTGAGTCACCCAAACCCATTACTATTCAAACTCATATTCCATCTCCAACCATTATATCAAAACTCATACTCATACTCAAATTTTAATCATTTTATATAATGATCATTTAATCTGGGTCGAGCATTTTTGGACCGTTGGGAGGGTCAGAACAGAGCTCACGTGGGTTCAGCCGCAGGTGTGTGCAGCTCCGGTTCCACGCGTGCGTCGCGCGTCTCCAGCTCCCGCCCGTTTTTCTGTCTTCTAGCGCGCGTTCTCCACAGACGAAGCTTGCCGCGCGTAGCTCCTGCCGCTGCCCAGTCTTTCACGTGCAGCTCCTGGCTTCTGCTGCCATCTGGGTTTCCTCCTTGCAAGTCGACCTATTTTGGGTCGTCTGTGTAGTGGGAACCATAATTGGGTATGGGTGAGATGCCCTTAAGCGCCAACATGATGGAGTACTGTTGTGCGAGTTCCCCTTTACCAACCCCGTCCACACCGACTAAGCTATTTTGGCCACGCACCGCTTCGACCGAAAGAATAATTTGGGGAGAGATTGAAAGAGGCAACCGGAGAAGAAAGGAGTGAATCGGCTTTAATTAGATGTTGAATTTCTTAAGTTTTTACTCTCATGGCAATTCGCAGATGGATTGATTATCCTGTTCCATTGAATTGAATTGGAAGATCATTCTTTTTACACAGATCTATGCTTGCTGCCGATTATTGGGATTTCTCAAGGTATGCCTATGGTTTGTTCGAATTGGCATGGAATCATAGTATGTGACTGATTTAGGGTTTACAGTATAATACCTGAGGTAAGCTTCTTATCTGTTTAATTAATTTTAGTTCAGTACATGCAACTTTGTGGTTCAGATGAGTTTGGGATTTTCCAGTTTGGCAAGACTTAAGGACTTAAGGGAATTGTAACTTTAGAATTATGATCTTGTGTTCCTCATATTTTATGCAGAATTTGGCTGGGTTGGATAATCAATTTCAAACCTTAACTGAGGTTTTCAAATCAGTTGTGAGTTGATTTGAAGCTGAGAAAGAAGGAGATGGCTATGGGTAATGGGTTTTCAGTTCCATTCACTGTTTTGTTTTGCAATGTAATTGGTGATTACCTTTTCAGGTTTTAGCTCCTTATTAGTATTGCTTTTGTTTTGTTTTGGAAGAGTTCATTTTCTGGTGAGTTCATTTTTTCTCTACCCACGAATATTTTTCATTTGGTTCAGTTTATCTTTCTTTCTGCTCATGATCTTCTTCTTTTTTGTGATATCACGTACTTTGTGATGTGGTGATGTGATTAGGTTAAACTTAGCCATATTGGTCTTCTTCAATCTTTATAAGCAAAAGAAATCTATCTGTTCGATTCTTTAGCTTTTGGGCTTAGGTACTTATACAGAAATATACATGGACATACATTTTAAACTATATATGATTCCTTTCATTCAATAAGAGGCTTAGTGGAAATATGATCAGAGTTCAGGTGGTGATATTATCACTTCATGTTGATTAATAGAAAAGAATGATACTCAAAGTTGATGTTGATTCAAGGAAATGGATCAACATCAACTGTTCTATCTAAAAATAAAAATAAAATTTAAGATTCATATTTTAAACCGCAATTTACAGTCAAATGGACAAGTACAACATGTGAGCTGACTTGATAGGATTTTTATTCAATTGCCAGGCTAGAATAAAAGCTGATTCATACATTCTACGTTATGATGTAAAAGCTGATTCAAAGATTCAGAACATAAAGTTCATACTTCATAGATTATATTTGCTGGAGTCCACGTAGTCTGATAGATGAGTTCATCTGTTGTTAACGAATTTTGGCAATCCATCCATTCAATATTAGTATGTGAATAGTATCTTTCGATTCAATGTTGTCTAATTTTTGGTTTTTGACTTGAGAAGAAGGCAATTCTGGGTTATTGGTCAGCCTGGAGCTCTCCTGCTTTTCTGAACCTAATTCCATAACATACAATAGGTAACTGTTTTGAGAGGTGAATGTTGATCTATAATTCTATTTTGGAATGCATTGTAAAATGTTGTACATCTCTCACTTTATCTATAATCCAGAACAGTTACTTTATTTTGATATTGGCCTCCAACTTGATCGACTTATTGTCTCAAGCATGATATAGTGGCAGTAGTAATGGCTTTCACTTAGCTATTGACTTACTGTTAACTGTCTCACTCTCCAGTCTCACTGTCTTGGCCTGAACACTGAGTGGAGCTGCTTGATGTTCAAGGGGGTTTAATTTATCACATTGTGCTGTTCATCAGACTTACATGGCTTCATGTAAGCTACTATTCTTTCTGTTTATAAAATTGTGTTTATTCATTTTATTGTTTTATTTAGATGGCAGTAGTTTTTTGCTTTCATGACAAGGTTGATCTTCTTTTTTTTTTTGTGCACAAATTGCTGTCATATTGTACTTAATGTGACTGTGCATGTAACATGAAGTTTATTTAGGGCTATAGCTCGAAAGTTTGGATCTTGATTGGTTTGAGTGGTGTTGGGTTTTTTTCAATTTTTTTATTATTATTATTATTTTTTTTATGGAGAAATTGAGACGGTTAGACATGTGATGCTCATTGTGATTAGAGATATTTAAGTGGTTTTATGGGAGCTTTGTTGGAAAAATAGGTCTAAATGTTCTGGGTTAGTGTTTCATGATGTATTAATTTGAGAAGCCCGGGTGTATTTTGATATGAAATGATAGACTTCGTTTCTGGGGTTAGGGTAATTTTGGTCAACCTCTGCTGTTAGTGACGGTAAAGTTCAAGATTTAAATCTGGTAGCTCTCTATGAATGCGCATTTCAGATTCATGCATCAATCATTAATTTACGGTTCTTTTAAAAGCTCTCACATGTATTTCATTTGCACCCGCCTGTATTCACAAGAAGTATGCTAGCTTGCACTCATGTCCTACAATGGCTTTTCATTTGGGGAACTCCATATAATCGATTTATTGAATCGGTTATTATTCTTGGATTTACTTTTTATTGGGGAACTCCATATAATCTCATTCAAGACTTATCCAAGTTCCAAATGTTGGCCGCTTTGTGCAAAATGTCTCTATTCCTATTTTCCAAACCAAAATTGTTAATTTTGTTGATGTAGTTTTTGTTCGCAGGATTTCTCTGAGGATCTAAGTGAGAAGCTAAGTAAGTACTGACAGTGCGAGAGCTTGAATATCTATGATAATTTCGCTCGTCACATAGTATGTTTCTTCTTTGTTTTTAGTATTTTACCAAATGAACGATGAATTCTTAATTGATCTCTAGTACATGTATAATTCGTTGGACTAATTGCATGTGTGCGTGCGCCCGCGCACCGTCTGTGTGTGTCTGTCTGTCTGTGTGTGCTAGATTGGTAACGTGTACATTCAGTTCAGGGAGGGAAGAACATGCTGCCACTGCTCCAGAATCTCACCAGCATGCCTTATTGCAGGTTAATTTCTAATGCACTATAGACATACGAGTATTACAAGTACAAATGCATGTTGAATCCCTAATTTAGGAACATGATAGATTGATGCCTTTACTGGCTGTTACCTCATTTACTGGGTTTAATTTTGAACCATTAGCTGCCCTTTTTTGTTTGTGTATGAACCAGGCTATATAAAAAGGGACCTTTTGTCTTTGTACATGGTCCTTCCCGTTGAGTATTTGAGAATATTATAACATGAGTACTACACCTCAGATGAGAAGAACTGAAGCAGCTTCTTTGTATTATGTTCTCTTAAACCATTTATTTTTTTGGTAAATTGAATTTTTGTATCCCTCCTTTCTTTTAGGAATATTATGCTCTTTTCAAGGTTATCAAGAAAATTGGATGTGGGAGATAATGATCTCATCTATTCAGTTCTAATTCCCGGTTTAATTTTTCAGTTCTCTTAAAATGTTAGCTTTTGTCAGTAAAAATGAGGATGTATGATTCTAAAAGATCATATTATTTCACGTATATGAATGAATAATTGAAAAGCCCTTTCGCACGCGCAAAGCCCATGAAAGGCTAGCGTACATGGAACAAAGGCAATTGCTGAATCTGGAGTTGTTTTCTTACTGTTCAACATTGGCCTTGAGGTGAGTCTTTCAATTGAAATTTCTATTCCATGTAAGTTTATCTTCACTATGATGAAAGTTTATATGAATTACAATGGAAAACTAACAGGACCTTGGTTTGCATTTTTAGCTTTCTGTTGAAAGGTCGAGTTCCGTATCTGGATTAGGCTCTGCTCAGGTGATTTTCTCCTAGTTGTTCCCCCACAACAAAACTTTTCATATGCTATTGATAAATAAGATTCTTAATATTGATAACAAATGCAGGTTTTGGTTACAGCTGTTGTCATTGGCTTGGTTGCTCATTATGTTTGTGGGCTTCCTGGCCCTGCTGCAATTGTAATTGGCAATGGTCTAGCTTTATCATCCACTGCAGTTGTGCTGCAGGTAATGGTTATGAGCAATTATAGTATATTACTTGTGTATAGGCATCTTTTATTTGATTGATTTGATTATCCAAAATTCAAATAAACAGTTTCATACACAGTAAGTGAGCATCTTTACCTACATACCTTATTTATCGTAAGATAGATATCTCCGCTTTGACCTTGTAATATATATTCATGATGACTATGATGAAGTGGCTAACTACTGGAACAAAATCCCCTCCTTGAAGACAGTTCAATAGTTACGTGTTGGCCCATCATTCCAGGGAGGGATTCATCATTTTAGATGGGGATGAACTCAGTTATCATTTAGTGAGAGTTGCTAAAAAGGATGATATACTGGTGTGGGTGTGAGAATGGCTGCTATTGCCGATTTGGGTTTACTTGGGAAATGTTTATTGCAGTATAAGGTAGAAAGGGATGGTTTGGATGTTGTCCGATTCAACAAACATAGCATTTGGTGGATGGACAACTAAGTTATTTAGATTTTGCTTGGCTTAAAGTAAGCATTCAACAAAAAACCAGTTGGCAAGGGGTAGCGTGGGCGTGAAAAGTTATATTTTGAGAATATCAACGTGAGATTCTTATATCCTCACGTTGCCTCATCACATGTGCCGGGACTCAACAAAAATGTGGATTATTATATCGATTGGCCAAAATAGGTCCGACCACAGATGAAATACCCACTTAAAATATTGAAGTCGTAGTGCCACCCAAAACCAATTGACAATGGGTGAAAAAAATCCAAGATTTTATGAATTGGGATCCAACAATGTATTAGTCAACAGTGTATGGAGGAGCACTAGGAATGGTTGGATTGACTTAGTTTTTCTGGTAGATAATATGGTTTTGCAATTCTGGTATGGCAATATCCTTTTGTTATTTTTTTTTTGTGTTTGGGGGTGGGGTGGGTTTGAGCTCCTGCAAATGTTAATTTGTCAGGTCTTTCCAGTTTGACATTTGTGAGGTAACTTCTCCTTGGTGAGCAGATTTTGGTACATATAACCTGATGGCTTCAGGGGTTTTATTGGATCTTCTCTATTTGGTAGTTTGTGGTTATTTAGGGTTTAATTTTCACTTTCTTAGCTTACTATTTGTATGTCTTTAACCTCTGCATGGAAGGCCGGGTTGAACCCTCTGTGTGTTTTTTCCTATACATCTTTATATGAAGGCAAAAACCTTTTCTCTGTGTGTGTGTGTGTGTGTTTCCCTCCCCTTTTTGACAGATTAGTTACCTTTTCATCGACGTACCTTTCAGGTTTTGCAAGAGCCGGGTGAGAGCACGTCAGGCCATGGTTGTGCAACCTTTTCGGTTATACTTTTCCAGGTTTTGCAGGCTATCCTGAAATTCCAGCAGATATTTAGTTCCTTTATTTTGACAGATTAAGTTTTTGAAGCACAGATTCTGTTTATTCAATATAGTAAGGGCGTATTCCAATGAATTGAATGTCAAGCTAAGAGTCCATATATTCAACTGAATTTGTCATGCCAATATTTCCTTGATTTTGTGTGTAATTGCATATTTGTAGTTAAAAAAGCAAGTATTGTTACAGTACATATTGCATAGTTTCCTCCTGAAAACTATCTACTTTTAGTGCTCGTAAATCAACAAATAGGTGTCAATACATTTAAATTAAATGAGTGTAAGTGGTCAACCTCGTAAGAGAAAAAGGAGAAAAAGAAATGTAGTTGACTTGTTGTTTCAACTTTCATATTGTATGTCTGTCCTGGAAATTGTGGACCTAAATTTGGTACTTTCTTGATTCTTTCATAATTTTTCAGGATTTGGCTGTTGTGGTTTTGCTAATACTTATACCTCTTATTTCACCCAATTCATTCAAAGGAGGGGTAATATTTCTTATGCTCTCCTGTAACCTGTTTCCATCTTTGAATACATTTCTATAATGGCAGAATGAAATAGCAATCTCTCTCTCTCTCTCTCTCTCTCTCTCTCTCTCTAGCTTTCAGTTTCATTTTGCTTAGTTTGAATTCCAATGTGCATATGTTGATTAGTGATTACTAGATGTGAACGTAACATAAAACTTTCTTCGTTCTACTTTAAATGGTAAGGACTGATGACCAAACATATATACTGGGAAAACAACCAATAGGTGGATAGTAGAATATTTTTATTTCTATCAAATTTGATCTATACTGACCTGCTAAATTACTCAATAATTTTTTGAAATTATAAATTACTCAATAATGATTCTTCCTCTTCTGGGTAAACCAAATGTTTATGTTCCCAGAGAACATAGATGACTGCTCTCACATTCCAATTTGTTTCTTACTTCCTCACCCTAATAGAAACAGAGTGAGAAATAAAGACCTAGTTTCTATTATTGAACATAAATCAAGAAATAATATGAACTCTCTTGCTGTATGTTTTTAGGGACGCACTGAATTATTTTGTCTGTTACTTTTCAGATTGGTTTCCAAGCTATTGCTGAAGCTCTTGGACTTGTTGTTGTAAAGATAGCAGTTGCTATCACAGCCATTATTGCTGGTGGACGCTTGGTAAGCCTTGTGTATATAAAAAATTTCACTGTTCTTCAATAACGTCATTGAATTGGTAGACGAGTAATGAATGTTTACACACATTCAGTGTTGGAGTTCCATATGCTGCAATAGAGGATTTTATTTCAACTGTGATTAGAAGTACTGCATGTGTCTTTACTTTTTAGGCAAATCCGCGTTCTATATGGGGGCATTGTATGATGATTTCTGAATGTACAATTGTTGTTCTGACTCACTAAATAGTATTATGTTGCGTAATTTCTTTGAACTACTTTACTTGTTGTTATCAATGTGCTCCAGACTGTTTCTTGATGATCTAACATGGCAACATCTGCCTTTGGTGGCTGTTGCTACCTGTCAAAATGTTACCCTTGTTTGGCCTGATTAAGAAACTTTGTCTAGTGAGTAGAACGATGTTGTGACAATGTATGTATTTTCATAATCAATTTATGTTTTGGGGGTGGGAATCCTGCAAAAGCTCCTATAAAAGTCAAACTTGTGTGTTAGACCTAATGTGGTTTTGCAGTTGCTTCGACCAATTTATAGGCAAATTGCAGATAATCAAAACGCAGAAATATTTTCTGCTAACACATTGCTTGTTATTCTAGGAACAAGTCTTCTCACTGCTAGGGTAGGTTCTGCATTTATTAAAAACTTTATAATATTCCTCTTTAGTGCTATAAAGCTCTTAATCTTTACCTCTTATGTACAGGCTGGACTGTCCATGGCACTGGGAGCATTTTTGGCTGGTTTGCTTCTTGCGGAAACTGAATTTTCCTTACAGGTTCAGTCAGACATTGCTCCATATCGCAGCCTTCTATTGGGTCTCTTTTTCATGACGGTATGTGCTTCATGGTGGCAAC
>NC_020491.1:21202347-21205399 GCF_000184155.1 Fragaria vesca subsp. vesca
AATGGGAGTCATGGTCATTTGCTTTGGAGGAAATGATGGTCCTGATCCTTGCACTGTTGTTAACACAGCGCCGTGGATCTTCACTGTTGCAGCTTCTAACACTGATAGGGATTTCCAATCTACCGTAGTCCTTGGAAATGGGAGAACGTTCACGGTTAGTTACTTAATCAATTTGTGTATATGAGATGTCGTTATTTTGTTTTTGAAAGTTCTCTAATATCCATGTTCTAATAGGGTTCGGCCATTAGTTTCTCCAATCTTACTCGCTCGAGGACATATCCTCTTGTGTTTGGAAAGGATGCTGCTGCTAATTTTACACCTGTATCAGAAGCAAGGTGGTCATAATTTTTATTTATTTTTAATTTTCTTTTTGGTTATTTATTTGGAGGAATTTGATTTGGTAAATTATTTCGCTTTTGTCAATTTGACCAGGGAAATATAATTTTTTTAATTTGTTTTTGTCCGAATCTGCAGCAATTGCTATCCAGGATCCAAAAAAAGGTAGCTGGAAAGATTGTCGTGTGTTGCTGATGATTGAACTGTTTCACGAAAAATCAAGAAATTACTTGTAGATGATGCTAAGGTCAAGGGTTTGATTTTGATCGATGAAGAAGAGAAAAGTGTGCTGTTTGATTCAGGCGTTTTCCCATTTGTAGACGTTGGAGATACTGCAGGGTTTCAGATTCTCAGTTTCGTTAACTCTGCAAAGTAAGCTCTGTAAATTTAGTGTGTTAATTTACTTCACATTTTCCCATGAAATATGTTTCTATGCTGAACTGCTGATTGCTTGTACTGTTTTCCTATTTTGAGATCTTGTCTGCTCTGCTATATCACACCTTTTGGTCATGTGTTATCCCCTATATGACCTAGAAGATTGCTAGCCATCACCTAGACATCTCTTCTCAGAAAAATTATAATCTGTTATTACAAACTGCATCATTTGAGATGGCTATTGAATAATTAGCATTCCATATTGTAGCTGCAATTTATCTGATCAGTCTGGTCAGACCTATTCAATAAGATGAATCTTCACTATGTCTGGTTAATGCTATGTTCGAGTCATATTCAAAGTTTTGTAGACAATCTACGGTTCCTTCATCTGATTTCTTGTATTATTATCATGTTTAGCATTTACTAATATTAAATTTGTGTTCTTGTACTGTCGTATGGGCACTCTTAGGTTATAGCGCAGCTTTCTTAAAACAATGCTTCCATTGCCTTACAACTCTGATAGGAGTCATAGGACACTGACTTTTCTATGTCTTAAAAACAGAAACCCTACAGCGGCAATCCTCCCTACAGTTGACGTTCACAGGTACAGACCTCCACCAACAGTTGCGTATTTTTCACCGAGAGGTCCTGCACAGCTTACAGAAAATATTCTCAAGGTTATTTTCTTCTGCTTTCACCTTCACAATATATTGCTCAATGTATATTGACATGTGAAATTTGTATGGCTTGGGAGTTGGATCAGTAGGTGGCTCATTGATGAACATACTGAGAGCACTCTCTCACTCTCTCTAGGGTCACTGAGCCCCATTGACTCTGAAGAAACATGCTAGCTTTATTATATACCTGGTAGTCATCAGGATTCCTACATACATGAACCATACAAGGTTTCATGGATGTATCTATCTCAACTGATGTGCTATCCATTTTAGGTTTCTTAATTCTGTAGTCTCTTTGCAATTCCACTTTGCGCTTAATATTCACATATGCTATGAGGTCCAGATTAATATATGTTAAAGTATGCATATTCTGAACTTGCTTGTAGTCTGAGACATTAATCAGAGCTTATACTCTTATTTGATATACGGTTCAGCCTGATATAATGGCTCTGGGAGTGGCCATTTTAGCTGCCATCTGTCCCAAGAATGAATCAGGGAGTGTCCCAAATGGAGAAAAGTCGTCCAAGTTTTCCATAAAGTCTGGAACATCAATGGCTTGTCCACATGTAACAGGCGCTGATTCATTCATCAAGTCAGTGCATCGTGGATGGATTTGGTTCATGATCAAAATCAGCACTTACGACAACAGGTAATATGAGGTTGAAATTTATAACTAAGAGTCTCTTTGTGTAGCTTTTTATACAGCATTACTGTCTTGTTTAAAAAAATTAGGAAGATGCTGCGCATGCCAAATGAAATAATCAATAATAAGAGGAATTAGATTAACATGATTCTCCATGCAAGGATATATAGCTGTTAAATACTTCAATTTCGAGAGATTACCTAGACTATTTATCTGACATGATTTTAATCTAAAGTAGCAGAACATCAAAGAAGATATTTAATTGGATATGTGGTCCTGTTTTAGCAACCATGTACAACATGATGAAAAAGTCTTTGATAAACAGCACTAACAAAAATTTTCAAGAGGCAACTGTTTCTAATATGATTGTATCATGAAATTAAATCTGTTCCGGTATGTCAAAATAATAATTCCTTTATGTAAATAGATGCTGAAAAAAATAAAATTATTCGAGATATGAAGGATAACAAAAATTCTTAGAACACCTGGTACCTATACATTTGCAATATCTGTTGAACCTTTTTGGTCATAGATGGAGAGAATAGTAATGCTCATGTAGTCATGTACTGTGTATTGAAAGAAGAGTCTTTGCTTCCAAATTTTGCAAGTTATTTGATGCCTATTGACATCAGAACAATTTAATAAAGGAAAATTATTACAGATGGTATCCGAAGTTGGCTTCCATAATATGGATGGTTCTTGAACTTTTCAACCTCACTATAAATGGCACCTCTCTGTAAGTGACAATGTAATACGAAGTTGTTCATTTGTATGCCATGACTTATTAGGACCTGTCATTTTTTCTCTTCTGAAATTGGAGCTACTTTTGTAAAATGATAAAAATACAAAATTTGTATTTGATCCCCACTGTTTATTTTCAAAATGGATGCATCACAAGTTCACAACTGTCTAGTTTGTGATTGTTGCAATGCGCTAACAATCAAAATGGATGCATCACAAGTTCACAACTTTTGTAAAATGATAAAAATACAAAATTTGTATTTGTATTTGATGTTGCGAT
>NC_020491.1:21206413-21215594 GCF_000184155.1 Fragaria vesca subsp. vesca
ATTTTTAGTCTGGTTTTCTATATATATATATATATATATATATTTCGTTGGGTACGAACGTTTCTTGGGTTGGTACTGTGGGATGGGGAAGGTAGAACAGCTGTTTCGATGCTGAGTAATGTGGATTGCGCTTAGTGGTAAAACTTTCAGCTGCTCTTCATTGATGTATTTTGTAAGAATAAATGCAGTAACAATTTTTGACAGTAGGAAGACAGTTTCCTTGAAGATTTAAGTCTCAAATTGATATGGTACCAGTTATTTATAGATGTCTTTTTGGGTATATGCTCATGGTTATACCAACAGCAGATGTTTCTTTGGTGAAGAAATTGTAGCTTTTATTGTGCAACACATAGAGATAGATCATAGGGAAATAAAGGGAAATTAAGACCTATAATCTACGGGAAAAAACATAGATCATAGGCAGAAGTTCATGGAAATAAAAACAGAAAATTAGAGCACCTCTTTACCCTTAAGACTAGGGCTAGGAGGTTTAGGAACCAGATGAACTAGGAGCGGGTTCTTCATTGATGATTGTCTTTTTACAGTTCTTGTTCTTGGATCCGATTGGACGCCCTCTCTTCTTTTCAACTCCTTGATGCACTGTATCCTGAGCGGGTACCATGATACCTTGTTCAGCAAGTAGACCTAGGGATTTGACAGACAAAGAGGCCATAAGGGCAGGTTGCTTTAGCATCTTTGCCGGAGTGATGCCATCTTGAGCCTGATGCATATCTGCGAAGAGGAGCTTGAGCTTCTTTGGAGACGTTTCAGGAGAGGCAAACCTTGCATGCTTGTGTCCAGGAGCCACCACGTTGTCCATCGAGACAACAGCAGTTTCATTGGCTTCACCTGTATTCTTATTGTTCTCACTCACATCAGTCTTGTTAGGGTTTGCATTCGTTTCATCCAAGACCGGAACAATGGCCAAGAAATCAGCGGCTGCTGTCCTAGCATGCTGCGTGATGATCACAGCTCGCCTGAGCTTAATTATCAGTATGTTTATGCTCAAACGAAGTAATGAGAGTGATCGGAGATTGTGCTCCCTGGAATCGAAGTGTCATGCAACAGAGCTTTAGAAGCAAAACTAAGCACCAGATTAGGGCTACTACTGCTGCTGCCTTCATGAGTGCCTGCAAATTTGTTAGATGCAACTGCCAAGCATCTTCAATTCCCGACTATTTTTATAGGTTGCTCTGCAAAGATGAGTGCTGAGAGTTTCCTCTCAACCGTACCCTAACCCCAACTCTTTTCGATCTTAAATACAACTTCTCATCATATTCAATGTGCCGACCCGCAACAGAAGCTGGAAAATTTTCCGGAAGCTCAAAAAGAGGAGGGATATTTTGAATGCGTACCCAGAAGTAGAGTGAATCCAATGTGATGTTCTTGAGTGGAGTGGCTCCATCATATGGTTGGTTCACCACCGGAGCTTGCTATTAACAGTCTAACACCAACTCTGCCTCACGAAACGTTGTTTCAGTCCTTTTCAAGATCGAAATAATGATGATCTTGAATTTGGTATTTCCTCTCCAATACCTCAAACTCTATTACAGAACATTTTCATGTTCACAAGAGATGGTGGCTCAAAGTTGAGGGGCTTGGCTACCAGAAAAAAGTATGTAGCACGTCGTTTGAGCCCAAAGATGCCAGCAGAGAGATCAACCACCTTTGAACTTGCAAGCGCAAGCGAGGCGGTAAAGGACTTGGTGTCTTTATCAATGGACGAGGCCTGCACCATGGATGAAGATGCAGAATACTTGTTTGGGGTCTTTGTCATCGACGACGAGGTCGAGGACTTATTGGGGGTTGATGATGATGGAGAGAGGCTTAGCTTTGGATGGGCGAACGCCATGGAGTTCGAAGGGTTTGGTTGGAGAGGTGCGCACTTAGGGTTTTGTGCCTTTGCTTGGGAGCGATGATCTTAGGGTTCTTTTGTTAGCTTGAAAATTAATTTATAGCAGTAATTCCCATAGTAAAATATCCAGTGCACTTTTGATCCAGAGTATAAATGTAGTTATCAACACATACACGTCTTCAAGTGGTTTTGCCATTTGGCAGTGCATTTTGAAAACGTTACTACATAATTTATTTCCCACACATATGATATAGCTAGCTAGCTTATATCATTTTCCAGATTCTTGCCAACCTTTCTAAAGCCTTTAGCAAATTTCAGTCCCTAGGTTTATTCATAAAACCAGAAGAGAATCCAACAAAATCTCCAGAAAATGCAAGTTATATTAAAAGAGAACCAGTTTGATACCTTTTTGCTATTTACCAACCAAAGCCATATTTGTTATTTATTTGCATTGTTAAGGAAATTCTGATTAGAATTAATTTGTCCTTGATTTTCACCATGTACGTATATGTATCTATACAAATTAATAGCCTTTAATTGCTTGTGAATTTCTTAGCGTGGAGAGAAAACGTTTGGACATTCCGATGAAAAACAGATATGAAAATGGAGAAGGCTATGGTGATGAACCAGAAGGGTCAAATTCTCGCAAGAGAGGGAAGACTTATCATCGCCACACCTCTCAGCAAATACAACATCTCGAAGCGTAAGATCGATTAACCTCTTTTTATTTTCAATTCTTGGCTCGAATTAAGATAATGAATAATGAATGGATATGCAGTTGTTCTCCACAATATATTCTAAAGAGTAATTAATTAGTGAATTTTCGATGCGTGTTTTTAATGTATATTTGAATCAACTTGAATAAGTATGTTGAGTAAAATTCTTGAGGATGTTATATATATATATATATATATATAGGAATTCTCAGGTGCGGACGTCCAAAGTTTTGGTGCGGATTTCCATTTTTACACCACTTTTCGATCGAATTTCTTCATCTCCACCGTCTAGTATCTAGATAATATTGTGTAGATCATCTCTGCAAAATTTCAGCCAATTTGGTGATCGTTAAGGCCCTCAAAATCGAAAAACAAATGGACGGACTGAATTCTGTCCGGTTCATCCTCTCCATTTGTTTTTCAATTTTGAGGGCCTTAACGATCACCAAATTGGCTGAAATTTTGCAGAGATGATCTACACAATATTATCTAGATACTAGACGGTGAAGATGAGGAAATTTGATCGGAAAGTGGTACAAAAATGGAAATCCGCACCGAAACCTTTGGTGCGGACGTCCGCAGCCAAGAAGGGCTATATGTATAACGGTTTGGGTTTTGTGATACTTTAAGGTTAAGGATGATGTGTAGGTATATGAAGATTTTTCAAGGTTTGTCTTCTTTTAGGACTAGAATATATATCTTATAAGGTTTGTACGTCTTCTCTTGCTCTTATAAGGTGATATAATTTTGCGAATTTTTTAAAACCATTAAGAATATGAAGTAACGTTTAGTTTTTAGGGCAGTTTGAGCGTCCTTGCATGTTTGGAGTCCTCTCGCGAGTATGCATTAATTCCTAAAACTATTAATAATATATTTTTTCACGATCTTGGTCACCGTCACTATTTATAAGATATATATATATATATATATATATATATATATATCCCGTTTAAGACTATTATTCTCCTTTACGAGAACAACATATATGAAGATACTAAGCCCTAATCAGAAATAGCTAACGAAAACCATAGTTTCAAGCAAAAACTAAAGACAACGTAATAGATTCCAGTGATATTTCTCAACCCCTAAGCGAAGTGTGACTTCTCTATTTTTGATTAAAATTGATCTACTAGAAAATTTAGATTATAGGGTTTGTTGTTTGATTAGACAGTACAAATTGAAGTTGGAAAATTTATTTTTTACTGTTCACATATGCTAGGTCGTTCAAAAACATTTGCGTTTGAACACCAAACTAGAACTTGGGATGGTGTTATATATAATTATATATATATACTCTTTTAGTTTGCTTGCCATTGATCTCAAGCAAAATCGGTGCCCTGGTGACGCAAGAGATCTCACTAATGTGAATTTTCTTTTATTAAATTCAGTAGCAGATCTAGAAAACATGTGTATTTAATGAATAAGTTGTGTATTTTAAATGAGAGTATTGTAGAAAATTTGGGTATGTGTATCTAGTAAAATGTTAAAATAATAAAGTTAATATGTGGTGTATTAAGTACGGTATGTGTATCTAGTAATTAGAGATGTATTAATAAAATTTCACTAATCATTTATGGTTTATAAAGATTTTTCAAGAATTGCCCCCACCCGGATGATAGTCAACGTCGTCAATTGAGCCAAGAGTTAGGGTTAGAGCCACAACAGATCAAGTTTTGGTTCCAGAATAAAAGGACTCAAACAAAGGTTTTCTATAATTTTTCTTCATTTCAGTTACGAGTGCTTAACAAGTTATATTTTCTTGTTTGTATAATTAGTGATACATTTTCAATGTACTTTTCAGACTCAAACTAAGAGAGCAGACAATTCTGCTCTTCGAGCGGAAAATAGTAGGATTCAGTGTGAGAACTATGCAGTCAAAGAGGCTTTGAAGAATGTCATTTGCCCAGCTTGTGGTTTTGGAGAGCAAGATCGGCAAAAGAGTTTGCAGAAACTTAAGTTGGAGAACGCAAAATTGAAAGATGAGGCAAATTTCTCTTTATACAGTATTATTTACAAGATCATCATATTTATACTGGCACATTAATTGTTCCTTAAAGCTATTTTTTTTTTTTTTTTTTTTGCAGCATGACTATGTAGCCTCCCTTGTTTCCAAGTGTATTGGGAAGTCAGTCTCTCAAATAGATTCGTTGAGATACATTACTAGATCCTCGCTGAATTTATCTTCAGGATTGTTAATGAACCAAGCAATGATAAGTCCGGACCTTTGTAGCCAGTTTACTAATCCCACAAATAGCAGTAACAATGTTGCGCTAGCTCATAATTACAAGGTAAATACCATGATAGAGACGGCTGCTAGCGCCATGAAAGAGTTAACTAGAATTTTGCAGATAAATGAGCCTATGTGGACCAAGTCCAACAGTAACGGGGTATATGTTCTTAACCATGATAACTACAATAAGATTTTTCCAAAAGGTTATCGCTTCAAAACCTCGAGTGCTGCACGTATAGAATCTTCAAAAGATTCAGGAATTGCGAGCATTACTGCAATACAGTTGGTTGACGCACTTTTAGATGCAGTTAGTAATCAAACTCTCACTTTTGTGAATCATGTATTGGTCTATGTTTTGTTTGACAGATCCAACTTATTATTGATGTATGATTGTTCAATTTGGCAGGATAAATGGGTAGATCTATTTCCAACAATTGTTACGAAAGCTAAAACAATTGACGTACTTCAAGAAGGAGCGGTTGGAACCCATAGTGGTTGCTTACAAATGGTATATAACAGTCGTTGTTTTGTTCTTCATATATATACTTTGTTGAAATTAATTAGACAGATCTCTATATATGATGCAGATGCATGGACAAATGCACATTCTTTCACCGCTCGTGTTACCACGAGATTTCTGTTTTCTCCGCTTTTGTCAGCAAATTCAAGTTGACACATGGGTGATTGTTGATGTCTCTTATGATTTCTTTAATCAAAGTACTACTCAACGATCATGGAGGCTTCCTTCAGGATGCATGATTCAAGAAATGCCAAATGGATGTTCCAAGGTCAGTATAGCTATACAGTCTCACCTCTAAAACATTTTAGTTACATCTCTCTATGGATATGCTTGGAGATAAATGTGATCTAAGCCTCATACCAATAACTGATCCATGACAAAAGGAAATAACATGTTTAGAAGCTTACACATAACATAGACATTATGATAAAGTAGACTGTGATTCACATCCAAAACGAACTTACAATGGATAAAGTGACTCAAACAAACCCTTATTAATTAACACACAAGCGAGGTCCCATAATTCTGACGTAGGATTCATATCTCAACACATTACATAATTTAGCAAACAAAACTAAATCAACAATTTTAATTTGAGAAGAATTTATGTCATTATTATTGGCAGCTAAAAGTGGTATATAACATGATGTTTTTATTGTATTATAGGTAACTTGGGTTGAACATGTACAAGTTGATGATAAGATCCAAACTCATCGGCTCTATAGAGACCGTATGTGTGGTAGCATCCCATATGGAGCGCAAAGATGGATTGTTACTCTCCAGAGGATGAGTGAAAGATATGGTTGCTCAGTCAATGAAATTTCATGTACTAGTGAATTTGGAGCAAGTAAGTTGAATTGTTTAGGTAATTAAGTAGATAGTAGTATCAAAAGGAAAGTCAAAATTCTTATTTATTTAGAATTGTATGGTTATTTTTTATTTTAATAATGATATTGCATATCTATTGCTTAGTCTTTGCAATGCCCGAAGGAAGGAGTAGCGTAGTGAACCTTTCTCATAGGATGGTCAAGAACTTCTGTGGAATGTTGAGCATGTCAGGAAAACTTGATTTCCCTCAATTATCAGAAATGAAAAACAGTGGAGTTCGAGTTAACATTCGTAAAAGTATAGAACCAGGCGAGCCCAGTGGCATGGTTGTCGTTGCTGCTACTTCTCTATGGCTTCCTCTACATTCTCAGGATGTCTTTAACTTCTTCACAAATGAACAAACAAGAGAGCAGGTTGTTTTTTTTTTACTAAATAGATAATTGTTTTGGGACCAGATGTTTCAGCATGACTTAAAAAAATGTTTTCTTTTTCGTTTGAAAACAAACCTAATAAATCTTAATTTCTTTTTTCCTTTTCCTTGTACATAGTGGGATGTCCTCTCTAATGACAATCCAATGGGTGAGATTGCGCATATTCCAACCGGAGCTCATCCAGGGAACTGTATTTCTATTATTCAGGTAATTTGTTTTTCCATATGTTACATTCACTGTTTCATAAATTTGTTTAATAATGAAATATGAGAATAACGTACGATTCTAAATCGAATGCAAATGGTTTCTTGGAGCAGCCTTTTATACCGACAGAGAGTAATATGCTCATTTTGCAAGAAAGTTATATAGACCCTTTAGGGTCTATGATTATCTATGCTCCTATCGAGGTAGCTACTATCAATATCACAGTGGGTGGGGAGCTCAACTCTTCTCGCATTCCTATTCTTCCCTCGGGGTTCATTATCTCGGATGATGGTTGTCTTGGTACTGGAACTTCGAGTTACACAAACCCGAACAGGTCAGGTGGTTCACTCCTTACAGTGGCATTCCAGATATTGGTTCCCTTTTCCTCACATTCACAAATGCTGAACGTTGAGTCTATAGCAACCATCAATACTCTAATAAGTTTGACTGTTCAAAAAATAAAAGTTGCTCTCAATTGTGAAAACTTGGATTAACCGCTTATGTTGTATTTGAGGATGTTATCAAAAATCAAACTTCTTTATGTGTTTGTGACCTTTATAAAAGAATGAATGTTTGTCTGTAACAATATCAAAGTTGAATGTTTAGACTCGTTTTGAAATTTATGTTACTTACATTCATATCTTAGGTTATGAGAATTTGAACTAATAGCATTATTTTCTTCCTAATTCAAAGGTTTTAAGCATTCTAGTTTATTATTTTTACATTTGGAAGCTTACGAACATTTAAACCAGTAATGGAACCACATACCAACTTGTTTTTGCTGTCATTGGGGCGTCCTTTACTTGGTTAGAGAGACCAAGATGGCACCCACTGAGGCAAAGTCCATGAGAGTTCAAACCACAAGTGCATAGGAGCCCTACTCTTGGTCCTAGTCGCCATCTCTTCCATGCCCACCATAATCATCAATTCCTCTGCCCATCAGTTGCAGGTGGTTTGTGCAACCTTAAGGTGACTACCCTTGCATGACAACAACTTGATGGGCAAACAAAAATGTCGTCGAACCCAACACGGAAAAAGCATTGGCGTTTTTTGATTTTTGAATGGGTTCACCGCTTGGGAGGAAATACAAGCATTGCTTAAGTGGCTAGTGTAATAAGAAGCATCTCTCCATTCCAGGCCCCCATAGCTCTAGTTAGACTCATTGTCCGAGGGTTTAGATCCAGGGTATGTGGTTCGGTTGTGCAAGCCTCAGAACTTGCTGCATCCTTCAGAAAAGTTGGTTACCCAGTCTATTAAAACTCAATAGACCTCATATGACCCCCAATAGACCCTCTACTACCTCCTTAGTAGACCCTCAACAGACCCCTTAATTGTATTTTCAGTAGACCTCATATTAGCCCCCAATAGATCCCTAAGTCTTGATTTCAGTCACCGGACTCTCTATTGCCCCCAAGTAGACCCATTGTTGCCCCCCAGTAAGTGACATGGGTTACTCTGGGTTACTGTGATTAGGCAGCAGTTTCCACCCGTTTAAAATGTGAGATTGCTGTCACGTGACATTGACTGTTTATTAAATTTAGATAAACATTTTTAGTGTGAACAATGATTTTAATTGTACATAAATGATGGTGAAATCAACAATGTGACATATTGAGATAATTTTGAAAAGACTCACAATTTTATAAATAATTTTATTTTGATTGAAATTTTATAAATTATTTTATATGTCGTATACAAAATGGTACTAGGTATGTTTAATTATTTCATAGTCGTATACTAATGCTAAAATATTGCCAACCGTTTGATTGTTTTTAGTCAAAATTCAAACTTAAGGGCTATTAGTTTATAACCGCATGATTAATAATTTGAAAACAAACCAACGGCCAAGATTAATTGACTGTTGAATTAAATATTCGTCTGCCACCCATTTGCACGAGACACGTGTTGGTGGTCTCCATGAGTCGTGCATCAGCATCACGACAAGAAACTGATGCACACGCTGCACTCCCATTCGCTCGTGTAGGAGACGCGTCTCTCCTTCGCATCTGGGGACGCCTTCAATTTTGCAAACGCAAGTCATCACATGGGATCATGCTGAGGTGGACTAATCTCATCTAGGCTGGATTTCTCCTCTAACCTTGGTCAGATTGCTCCCTAACAATCTAACCTGGGTTGAATTGGGGAGATAACTCTTTTGTGGGTGGAATGTGAGTTTTTTTGGTTGGGTTGGATTGACTAGTAACCCAAGTTAGATTTTTTTTTATAGAAAATTTCATATAAGTCACATTCTGAACATTTTCTCCTACATAAGTCCACCATAACAATTTTACTCATATAAGTCCACTTTTAAGGCTAAATCTGTTATTTTACTTTTACGATGTACCTAAAATGCCCTCCTCTCCTTTACACCAATTCTCTTTCTCTCCCTCTCTCTCT
>NC_020491.1:21216213-21229415 GCF_000184155.1 Fragaria vesca subsp. vesca
CGTCGAAAACCCCACAGTAGTAGCTTTTGTTAGGCGGTGGTAGTAGCTTTTGTAGCTGGTGGTAGTAGCTTTTGTAGCTGGTGGTAGTAGTTTTTGTTTTCATCAGAAACCTCACAGTAGTAGCTTTTGTAGGCGGTGGTAGTAGCTTTTATAGCTGGTGGTAGTAGCTTTTTTAGCTTGTAGTAGTAATTTTTATCATCGTCGGAGGTCGGCCGGAAACCTCGCCGGAGGTTGGTCGGAAATCTCGCCGGAGGTCGGCCGGAAACTTTTGTAGTAGCTTTTGTAGGCGGTGATAGTAGCTTTTATAGCTGGTGGTAGTAGCTTTTTTAGCTGGTAGTAGTAATTTTTGTTATCGTCGGAGGTCGGCCGGAAACCTCGCCGGAGGTCCGCTGGAAATCTCGCCGGAGGTCCGCCGGAGACTGTTCCGAAATGAGAGTGGTTGTTGACTTTTTATACTAGTGGCATTCTTGTAAATATAAAGGAGAAAATCTAATTTTTTTTGTTGGATGGTAGTCTGTAATTATGTTGAACTTTAATACTTAATACAAAACTTTATTTAGACTTGGGTGGACTTATGTGGGTAAAAATGTTAAAGTGGATCTATGTGAGAAAAAATGTCTCAAAATAGACTTATATGTAATTGGCCCTTTTTTTTAAAATGGTGGTATTGCCATAACGGATGACCTTGCTCTTAGATGACCTAGAAGGGTAGTAGCAGAATCACCGGTGGCAAAATGGCATATCAATCTTCATTCCCCATAGACTGTGGGCCCACAGGGTGAAGACAGTCGGATGAGAATAGGTGGCAAATCAAAACTGGAAGAGAGAGAGGGAGTGAGGTGTTGGGCTTGGCGTAAAAGAGGCGCCACTCTTTACCCTTTTTCCCAGGATTAGAAACCAGGTGTCATATTCCGCTGCATATTCGCTATTCTTTTTCTCCTTTTCTTTTTTCAAAATAAAACGAAAAGACAAATTCCTCCAAATCTCGCGGTCACTCTCTTCCTTTCAGGTTCACTCAACTCTCTCCTTATATATATTTCATTCAAGCGCATCACGTTATCAGTTATCTTTCTCTCTCATCTCTCATTTCCATTTTCCTTCTCGTTCTCTCTACAAAGTTGAAGAAGAAGAAGAAGCTTCAGCAATGGCCGCAGCTGCCGCTGATCAGATCTCCAAGCTCAAATCTGAGGTCGCCGCTCTCAGCCAGATCAGGTATCTCTCTCTCTATCTCTCTTCGCCTAACCGATCCGTTCAAATTCTGATGGACGAGCTTCGTTTGCTTCTGTTGTGGTGCAGCGAGAATGAGAAGAACGGATTCATCAACCTCGTCTCTCGCTATCTCAGGTGATTCAAATTCTGTATCGCATTGCTTTCGTTTCGTTTCTCTTTGGATGTGATCTGAATTGTGCTACAGTGGAACGGAAGCGACGCATGTGGATTGGAGTAAGATCCAGACTCCTACTGAGGAGGTTGTGGTTCCTTATGACTCCTTAGCACCTACTCCCGAAGGTGATGATCGTAGCTTTTGATTTTTTGAAATGATTTTCCGTTTCGAAACTGCGAGATGCTTATGATTGTGCTTTGTTGTGTTCTTGATTCATGCAGATCCTGCTGAAACCAAGAAGCTTCTGGACAAACTTGTTGTGCTGAAGCTTAATGGAGGTCTTGGAACAACAATGGGTTGTACTGGTCCCAAGTAGGCATTTCAATCTGATTCATGTTAACTTCAATTTTTCTTGCTTGTTTGTGCATCAGTCATGAAGGTGGCAACTCTTGTTTTTCTTTTTCCTTATCATTTTCTGCTTATATGTCGTTCAGATATGGATATGTGATCGTTGATGTGATAGGATGGTCTCTCCCTCCTTTGCTTTTGATGCTTTTTTATATTTAGTATCTACCTGCACAGAATAATCAATGTTCAAAGATCTAATTTGGTGTAATGCTCAACTCTGCAAAAGAGACTAGGATTAGTTTGATAATCTGTTTTTCTTTCTTCTGTGTGCATGACTATTTTGCATGGTGCTCGCTTCATTTTGCTATTCTTGAAAGATTGTGATGTTTTTTCTTGTCTGAAATTCTGACTTGGTTAACATTTGATTCATAATCAAGTTTGGCGATACCAAATATTAATCTACACTACGATCTATCTAGATGTGCATCAAACTAGGCAAGAACTAGACATGATCCAAAATCGAATTGAATTCATCAAAATGGTTTGGCTATAAAGCATGTTCATACTTTTAGTCAGTTAGTGAAAGGTGGTTCTGTTTTCCTTAAACTAAAGGCTACATTTTTAATATCAGTTCCATAAAAAATGGAACATATGTTAAGCATATATTCTGATTGCGTCTTTAATGGATTTCTTTTTTTGTTCGTCCGGGTTGAATCATCTTTCAATTCTGTAGATCCATGAGACTTGGATTACTGTATTCTATACTAATATATATAATCTAGATAGATTTAAAATTTAACCTTTCTCTGCCCTTGACCTAGACTTCTGTTTGTCTCGTTATGACTTCAATGATATTGATTTCACTTCTGGTTTGCAGGTCAGTCATTGAAGTTCGAAATGGGTTGACATTTCTGGACTTGATTGTCATCCAGATTGAGGTCTCTCTCTCTCTCTCTCTCCCCGTACATGTGTCCATATATGTTAATATGTATATATATCTACCTCTACCTCCTTGGTCATATAAGCTTACCCTACCTATTATTTTCAGACTCTCAATAACAAATATGGATGCAATGTTCCTCTGCTTTTAATGAACTCATTCAACACTCATGACGACACATTTAAGGTTTGAAACTTTACTGCCATGTTTTTTTTTTCCTTGTATTTTACTAAGGAAACTAACTGGTTCTTTTTTCCATTAGATCGTTGAGAGATACACCAAGTCAAATGTTCAAATTCATACTTTTAACCAGGTCTGTAGTACATATTCTCTTGATCCCCTGCTTTAGTAAATGTATTTTTTGTCCACTACGTACTCAATACAATGAACTTACATGTCCATTATTCTTGGATATGCAGAGTCAGTATCCTCGTTTGGTTGTTGAAGATAATTCGCCACTTCCATCCAAAGGACAGACTGGCAAGGATGGATGGTATTGTATAATTTTCACCGTCACTTATGCCTAATGGTTTTCCAGCATACTTCTGAGTATTTACCATTATAAAATGAATGCATTTCCCTTGTTATTAGATGTTGCAGAAATGGTTGGTGACCTTTTATTTTATTTCAAGTAAAGCACTTAAGCAATAAACCAGCAGGAGATTCATTCATGCTCTTTCTATTATGATGTAAAATTATGTGTGCTTTCTTATGCTAAGTGAAGCATTAACCTGTTTCATATATACTATTTGTAATAATCCCTCTAGGATCATTGTTTTGGTACGATATGCAGTCTGTTATTTCTTATTATAAGATTATCTTTGAGTTAAAGAATTCCTTAGCATGCGTTTTGCCTTCAATTCTGGATGTGCTATTTCATTTGCAACTGTTAATAGATCTATTTGAAGTTAGCTCTCAAATGGTGTTTCACATCTATGTATTGGTATTTTACTTCAGTAATTCAGTGTTTTACCTTCGAAAACGGCATATTTTGAATGCTGGATTTTTTATTTATTTTTTGGTTTAGTCAATTAGATAAATCGTGTAAGCTCTGTGTACTACGAATCTACATTTCTTTTTAGTGACATTCAATATGTTGTCACTTTATGCTCATGATTAACGTATGTACATGTAGGTATCCACCCGGCCATGGTGATGTGTTCCCATCCTTAAGAAACAGTGGTAAACTGGATATGTTGTTGTCACAGGTTGGTGCCTTTTTCTTAACTTTTTTTGTTTAAATTTCTCATTGCCCGGGTATAACTCCTTCCTGTGTTTAAAACCTCCATCATTTTTTACAGGGAAAGGAGTACGTGTTTGTTTCTAACTCGGACAACTTGGGTGCTGTTGTGGACTTGAGTATCCTTTTTTTGGTTACTGACAATTATACCTTCTCCTGAGGCTTGTGAATAATTTTTGATACAGTAAATAGAGGAAAACAATTATTAATTTTTAAAATAAAAAAATTGAAGCAGCTGATTTAGGTCATTTGCTGTTTAGGATAGATTATTGCCTTGTTTACTACTACCACATGAGTAAAGAAGTCATTTAGAAGTTATTATCCTTGACTGGATGCAATAGAAATTTTGAATCATTTGGTCCAGAAAAAGAATGAGTACTGCATGGAGGTAAGAACAAGGCTATTGGAATCAGTTACCTTTTGACGCCTTACACAATTCAAACTCTATTCATATGCCTTGCACAATTCAAACTCCAAAGTCTACATATCTTTCTTAATTGTTCAGGTGACACCAAAAACATTGGCCGATGTGAAGGGTGGCACTCTAATCTCTTATGAGGGAAGGACTCAGGTATAAACTTCACATTTAGTGCTAGTACCTTTCTTTGTAAGTTGTCGTGTTTTCATTTGTCAAAAGGTCTCATTAGGTTCAAATATATAATTTTTTTTCTTAAATGACGTCAATTTCTTTCTATAGTTTCTATGTTGTTGAAGTGTTGTAATCAATGTCTGACAAATGTTGCACCGTTTGATTTGAGAGCAATGTTGCTCAGGCTTGTTTTACGTGGGCTGATTTGTCATGTTAAAGTTCAACATAAGTTTTGGGGATACTAAAGAATTTGTTAGATTGACTAATTGCAAAAAATAATCTGCAATCTGAAAAGTCAGATTGGTTATCAATAGGTCAAGGCTGTAGATACAAATAGATTGAGCAAGAGAAGATCATTATCCGTTGAGTATGATCCAAGTTATTAAAGTGAGCTGGGCCGCTTGTTCACCGTTGAATGAGCTGTTTGAAGGTTTAGACTGGCTTTTTCCAGTAGTTTGATTTGCTTTAACCCCTTTTTGCTGGAAATGATAACAAGTCCTTAGATTTCCGCTTATTTTCTTTCAAATAAATAATGTACAGATTTTACTGTGCATGACATTTTTCTGGTTTCTGATGTTCTCATGCAGCTCCTGGAAATCGCTCAAGTCCATGATCAACATGTAAGTCATGTTTCCATTCTCTCTCCTTCTCCCCTCCATTATTTAACTCTTTTTAATTCTTTTTTCATCTCACTGTGGATAGTAGTGGCATTTTGCATAGCTAGATTTCTGTTGTTCAATTGTAGGCTAGAAACACCATCTAGTAGGGTCAGATGTTAACTCTAGCAATTGTAAGTTAGAATGATATAGAAATTTATTTTACAGATGGTACATTTATGTAGAATTAAATTTGGTTTGATTAATTATTGCTTATGTTCCAATCTATAAGAAAAAACTAGTTTACTTTGTTTTGGATGATCAATATTATTTCATAGAATATTGGCATTGGGTGTTTGCACGCGAGCTCACACCCACGCACACATACACACACCCACGTATTGTATGTACTCATATGGGCTGACATTGTATAGGGCATAGCATTGTGCCATTGTGGACAATGTGATGTAATAAGAGAACAACAAACCAATTTTGTTTGGGCTCTTCTGTTTCCTCATAGTGTAGGGACAGCTGATTTGCAAAAGGTGTTGTTATGTAGCATCTGTTACTTGTTGATTTTCTGCTTGAAACTCTAGAGTTTGTTTCTAGTCCCATGTATTTAAATTTTTTTGTTGTCTCTTATTTCATTTCAGTCTGAGTTTCCCATTAAGTTTATGCACTATACCAGTCACCTGGCATTGCTCAAAACAAGCACAGTACTATTGACAACTTCACAACCTATTCATTTTGCGAGTTTATTACTGATATTTGAATGGTTTTTCGGCAACAGGTCAATGAATTCAAGTCAATAGAGAAGTTCAAAATTTTCAACACAAATAATTTGTAAGTCAAGTTACACATGATCTTGTTACTAATGTTAACATATCGACTGAATACTAACAACATATCAGTACAGGTGGGTGAACTTGAGCGCGATTAAACGTCTTGTGGAAGCTGATGCACTTAAGATGGAGATTATCCCAAACCCAAAGGTTTGGATTGCACTCTCGCATATTTTGCTTCTCGGGTAGTGGTAAACAATGCAGCTTGCGTTTCAGGAGATGCCTGCGCATCTTTTTAAAGCCTCCTTGGAATGATAACTGGTTTAGTCATGCTTCTTTTTTGTTTATTTATTTCTTTATTCATGTGTTATTTTATTTATGTAGGAAGTGGAAGGAATCAAAGTTATGCAGCTAGAAACTGCAGCGGGTGCGGCAATCAGGGTACTAAATATATACGACAGCTCATTAAAGTGCTTGATTTTTTTCTTCTTCAGAATCTTTTAATTTGATTTTCTAATGTTAATATTCTTGCTGTTATAACCAGTTCTTTAATCATGCTATTGGTATCAATGTACCCCGGTCTCGGTTCCTCCCTGTGAAGGCAACTTCAGATTTGCTTCTTGTTCAGGTAGCCTTGTTTTCTTTAACTAGTGGTAGGATCCTTAGTAATAATTCAGGGCTTTTCTAAATTATGCTTTGATCTGCTTTGCAGTCTGACCTCTATACTGTACAAGATGGCTCTGTTACCCGTAACCCAGCAAGGAAAAATCCTGCAAATCCTTCTATTGAACTTGGGCCTGAGTTTAAGAAGGTGTACATGTTTAAAACTTTAAATACTGTGATCTCATGCCTGTTTTATACTTAACGTTTGATAATAACGGTTTTCTATTCTTTACTTGTAGGTTGCCAATTTCTTGAGTCGGTTCAAGTCAATCCCCAGCATCATTGAGCTTGATAGCCTTAAGGTGTCTGGTGATGTGTGGTTCGGTGCTGACATTGTTCTCAAGGTATGCATGTCACTGGAGTTGCATAAATTTTAGATTAGTATTAATCAGTATCATGTAGGTTCATCATGTATATAACCTTCTTATGTCAGACACAGTTATTTATGTTCTGTCTCGTTTTTTGGGAACCTTACAAGTCCTGCTACAGATTTTCTAGCGGATTTCCATTCTGCAGCGAATGAATTGAAATTGGAAGCATGATTTATTCAGCAATAAAAATTGCTATTGCATTTTTTGCTCGTAATAATATATTGTTCTGTGTAGTCTAGTAATATCGCCTTACCATTTTGGTTTTTATTTAATGAAGGGCAAAGTAGCTATCACAGCGAAACCTGGGGTGAAGTTGGAAATTCCTGACAAAGCTGTGCTGGAGAACAAGGTAAAACAAGAAACCATATAGACATCTTGCATGCTGCTATTTTTGTTTTGTTTTAGTCACTGCTTTAAGTTTTGTTAATTGTACCTGTACAGGATATCAATGGTCCTGAGGATCTCTAAGTTTCTTGCCGTGAAATATACTGGATGACATGTTGATGTGATCGAGAACCATGGTCATAAGCCATGCTTGTCTAGTATGATAGGATAATAAATGTGTGTTTTTTTTTTGTTATAACTTTCAAGCTTGCTATGGTTAATCCTTTTGTGTATGAATGAAAAATTGATGCCAAAGGTAGAGCATAAAGTTTTTGTTATTTACTGCTGGCTCTAATTGTTGTCGTTTTTCTTTAACCGGTGTCACGATTAGGCAGATGATAGGTTCTGTAGGGACCTTTTGTAGATATGGGTAGACACGTGAGCTTCAAAAAGTAATTTGACAATATATGAGTGTGGAGCAAGGAACTTCCGAGTAAATTTCAGATGCAGATCCTTTTGGAACCATAACTCTTGGGACCTGTTTCCTACTCATTTCTGTTTAGGACTCTAATATCGCACACACATCACACCAATCTTAAGTTGATTCTTTTTTTCTTTTTTTGGTTACAAACGAGGCCAAAAAAGGCCTAAACAGAAAATCTTAAGTTGATCCTTTGCTCTTATCATTCCCAATTATCATGGAGGAAGGGACCCCTTTGGTCCTCGATTTATAGTCAGTCAGTCACCTGGTGAATCTAATTGGTGTATTCTCGAGAACCTTTTGGTTGCTCTCCAACTAGATTCCTCTCAGCTTAGGCACCTCTTCGATGCAACATTGATGACCTTGTATGGTGCAAGTAGAGGACCTCAAAGCCAATTTCTGTTGACTATTGTTTTTAAGCTTTAATATGGAAATTCAACTGCTTGTTGCTGCTCCATTTGTTTGGCCGACTACAAGGACACCGATATGCTTTTAGTTTTGCCACATTGCGGTCATCTCTTCCATGTCAAGTGTGTTCATCCATGGCTTTGGCTTCACGCTATGTGTGCCCAATATGCAGGAACTCGCCTTCTCCACCTTCTCTCTGTATCCCATTTAGTCAAATAACCCCCTTGCCTACGCTGCAGGAGTAATTAGCATATAGGTCTAGGTAGAACTTTGTACAAAATTGTTATATTAGAGGGTTCTCTGTTTTCTAGGGTTCCAAGAAAGCAAAGTTCGTTTCATGAATTAAAGGCTGCTTGAATAATTTTGAGTACTATCTCTATTGTGAATGGAGCAAGTCTGCAAGTGTAACAAATTGACAGCTATATTTGTTAAAAATGTATATGACAACAATTAATTTATGGAAAAGCAATGCTATTATTTGAAAGAACATGCAGAGATTCAATGTCCAATCCATAATCTATAACTGAATATTAATCTAGATCACTCACTCTAGCTAGCAGCTCTTTTATTGAAATTTGAAAATGTATGTCTAAAACATCAATGGAGTTTCTTAATTAAATGATCAAACACCAAACGCCACCGAGCCAAAATAAGACTGCATGAAGAACACCAAGCACCATTCCTTTTTGCAGCACTTATGCTGCAGATTTCAAAGCAGGAAAAGTCTCAGGAGAGGAGACATTGTACCCTAAAGAGGACGGGGTCATAACTTGTGTTGCAGGAGGCTGAGACCTATTCCGACTAACTGAAGATGGAGGAACTGCAGCAGGAGGAGGAGAAACTGAAGGGGCGCACTCAGTGGTTCATTTACGGGGCAGGCGCACTCTTGAACAAAATTGGAAATCTTCTGCCTTAGACTACAATAGTTTGAGAAGTACAAGACACCTTTATCCAACAATGTGAAATTTGCAGGACCATTGTTGAAGATTTTAAAGGGCTTGTAAGATGTGCAGCTCTCGTAGTCTTGCTTTGTGACTTGCACCACATTTGAAAGCCCCCTTTCAAAGTTAAAAACTGCAGTCTCCACATTCAGCACAATTTAATCGATCATAATGTAGATATCTTTTAATTTTGTACACTTACAACTAAACTTGTACATGATGACTTCGAGTGTGTAGCTAGCACTTAACTAGCTGCAAGTATATACTACATAAGGCTGGGCTCGGGTCGGGCCGGTTCGGGTTTTCAGAAAAACCGACCCAAAACCCAAAAATATCGGGTCAGATCGGGTCGGGCTTTTACAGTTTTTAAGCCCGGCCAGTTTATCTTTTTTTGGGCTTTCAGGTATTTTCGGGCCCAAACTTGATTATTGCAGTGCAGCTGAAATCAATACATTTTAAGCCCATTTCCCTTCATTAGTTCATTATGGGATCATTCAAATCCCAATAGTCCAACACAAAACATACCAAACAACAACCAAACATGATTATTACAGATCAAGGAAACTAAATGGATCAACCAACATCATCTGACTCTAAATGACATCAACCAACATCATTATGACATCTATTTGACTCAAAATCTCTTCCCCCAAAATCTTTTACTGAGTTCATTCTTGCTCACCATTTCTCCCTCAACACTCAAAACAGGTCCTTCCCAAGTATATATACAAGTTTCATGAAAATCTTATTTGTTGAAAAGAAAAAATTTCAACTTGTAGCATTCTTCATCCCTTTAGTTCCCAAAGTCTACCTTTGACTGCGAAGCAATGTTCGACTGGTTGTAGGAGTTCTCCCAATTTTTCCCATCAAAATACTTAACCTCAATGTAGGTTAGTGTTCCAGGATCAACACATTTATATGTGATGGCAACCCCATCAGGGTTTGAGCGCGGATAATAAAACGAAGTTATCCCACAGACCTTACAGAAAGTATGCTTTGCTGTGTGAGTACCGAAGCTATAAGTTGTAAGAAACTGTTCAGAATTACCCAAAAGTTCAAATCTTTCAGAAGGGACAATGAAATTTGTGTTACCCCTAATAGAGCAATTCGAACAGTTGCAACTCCAAGCCACAACCTTAGCAGGTGCTTGAACTCGCCATCTTACATTCTTGCAGTGGCACCCACCATCATGTATTGCCATCTCAGACTCCATGCTTATGATCTTCATTGTTCAACTGTGCTAATGTTAGTTTCCTCTATTTTCCATTCAGACACAGAACTGATTGATACTTAATACACCAAAGTAATTATATGGATCCATAACATGTAAAGCCCGAGACAGTCTCTACCATACAACACAACATATTTATAATAATCATTACCCAACCATATCCACAAAAAGAAGGGAGAAAAGAGAGAGCAGTAAACATTGCAGTATACAGGAGGGAAGCAAGTATTGGATATCAGATAGTGATGATGGAATGTTGATGCAGAATAGATGAGACAGATCAAATCCAATTGAACTACTAGATTTTTCAAAAGAAATTAATGAGAAAGGATTATTAACTAAACCGTCTTGGTTAGAAACAATAATATGCAATGGACGTATTGTTTAATGAATACACATACAAGGAACCAAGAACACAAAAGAGCTTTGGTATATTATTTTTGGGACTAATGCATCAAATACCTGATCAACAAAGAAAACCCATTTACGTTTATCCTACATGGTTTCTAGTTTCATTTAAAGTGAATAGTGCAATAACATTTTCAGTATTGTCAGAGCAACTTAATACTATCATAGCAAATGGTGCAATACTATCTTTGCTCCTACCAGTGTCTTGGCATTCAGACAGCCACAGGTCTATGTGTTCACAATTTGTTGTCTAACTTTCAGGACTGCATAACTCTCCTCCTGTAATGTTTGCAGTATATCTTCAAATGTTTCCTTATGAAATTGCTCAAGCTACCTTTTGATATGAACTGATTTACAGTATAAATAAGTTCTAATATCTTTCAATCTATTAAGTTGAATACTCACAATGCCTTTCCTCATAAGTTCTAATACCTTTTGATATTTAGCACAACAAAAATTTAGAGCAACTATACAAATTAGCAGGTCTATTATAAACCCAGAAAACAAAGAAAGTGAGAGAAACCCAGAAAACCCAGGTTGGGTTTATACCTGAAATGCGTGAATACTCAAACCCAGAAGCTGAAAAACTCAGAAACCCCAACTTTACATCACTCTCCAAACAATCGAAAATTAGAGCTTCTTCTTCATCGTCCCTTTATCCCTCCAGTCACCATTGTTCTTCTTCTTCATCATCTCGGTTATCTTACAAAATCGAGAAGAGAGTTTAACTGTTAGAAGAGAAGAGGTAGAGAGAAAGAGAAGAGAGGCGCATAGTTCTCCACCTTCAGAAGAGAGTTTAAGACTTAGGGTTTCTTTTTGAATTAAATTCAGTTTACCCTCATGAGGTTTGGGAGTAACTTCATGTTAATCTCTATACTTTCAATTTCATCAGTTTACCCCTCAAACTTTTGAATTTTCCTCAAGCGTGACCAAATGTCCTATATTCTGTCTAAATCAGACGTTAATTGCTGATAATTTTAACCTTAACTGTGAGGCCAGGATCTAGAATTTGGGCAAATCGGATCTTATATGTCAAAATCGGACCTTAACTGCTGATAATTAAAGGTCAATTCAAACGGAATATGAGAATTTGGGCATGACAGACAGAAATTGAAGAGTTCAAGGGGTAAACTGATGAAAATAAAAGTGTAGGGATTAACATGAAGTTACCCCCAAACCACAAGGGGGTAAACTGAATTTAATTCTTTCTTTTTTAATAAAAAAAATTATATGGACCAATAAGACGTTGACGCGTGGCAAAAATTTGTTGTCTCGGGTCTGAACGGGCTTTCGGTGCAGGACCGAGCCCGAACTCGACCCGAACCGAACTGAAAGCCAACAGGCCTGTCTGTAGACCAAACCGAACTCTTCCTAATTTGGACTGGCCTGATAGGGACCGATCGGGCTTTTTTTCGGTTTTGCTGGGTTTTTGGGCCCGAACGCCCAGCCTTAACTACATGTCTACATCACAAGAGAAAACCCTAGCCATGCTCCGCCTCTCTCTCTCTCTCTACTAATCTAGCCATCACGGCTTGGATCTCCAAGGACGAGCGTCGTCTCAACTAAGCAAAGGCATGTCCTCTGCCTCTCATTGGATTGATTCAGCAATCAAGGATGAAAATCTTCCACGGACGATTCATCAAAAACTTCTTCAAACCAAGTTTGAAGACAAAGTCTCCAATGGAGGAGAATGGGTGTCTAGGACATCGAAGAAGGCCATCAAAGTTGGTGGTTTATAGTTGATGGTTGCTGGTACATTGATGATGGGATTCTTTGATCGAAATCTTAAAGAAGCAGTAACTTCGATGCTCTTGCTAGTCGATGCTAATTCTAAAGTGCTCAACGGTGGAGGGCGAATAGCTGAGTCATGGGAGCAGATGGTCCACCTGCCAATGCCGGAGATTATTGTGCCGACAAAGGAAGTTTGGTGGCCGTCGGGAAACATGGTTGCTGACAAGAAAGAACAAAACCCTAATTGGTTTTGGGTTTGGGCCCGAGTCATTGAACCTGGATTTGAGGTCAAAGTCAAAAAAATAGGGCTTGTTAAGCTAGTCCACACTGGGCCTAACTTGTCCCAAAATAAAGCACCCAAGAAAAGCTTCAAGTTGACAAAGGATGATGTCTTGAGAGTGCTGTGCACTAAACTCCTCCAGGCCCTGATCCAAAGGGCAAATATGAAGTTCCGTAAGTGTTAGTGCAAATAGCTTAGCAGACTGTGCGAGCTAGATGGAGCGAGATGGTTTCATACGACTTGGAGTACCGCAATTGAGCGTCTTGGCTCTGGTTTTATGTTTCTCTAGTATCTTGTGTGTGACTAGTTTTATCCTTTGCTATTGTGTGTGACTAGTTTTATCCTTTGCTATTGTGAGTTAAATGTCTAATGTAATGACATTATTGTGATCCTTGTGGTCATTGTAACCTCACTATTTTGGCTTTTGATTATATATATAATGAATACCTTTCAAAAAAAAAAGAGAATTAATTACTGGTCACTCCATTAACTTTCATGCGCTCGACAGTTTACTCCATTAACTTTCAATTTCAATCGATTACTCCATT
>NC_020491.1:21233635-21238817 GCF_000184155.1 Fragaria vesca subsp. vesca
GAGGTCACTAGTAGCGATGGGTTGACGCTCACATCTTACAACGTTGCTCCCAAGAATCGGAACTTTGGGCAGACTTTTGAAGGGAAGCAGTTCGAGTCTTGAAAAAAACCACCATGTGGGAGAAATACTGAAAAACCGACTACGTCTCTTAATCTTCCACTTTTTATGTTTCCATTTTCCTGGGAATATTAGTTGTTAGATTGCAAATGATGATATTTTGTACAAAAAATGTATGTGAAAGGCATGAGATGCTTGCGGTCCTAAGGTTGCTGAATGCTGAGTCTGATCTCTTCTGAAGGATGGGAATTTTTTTGCGGAGAGCATCCTAGATATCGATTTGTATTTTGGTGGATTGTATTTGTAGTTCATGATATTAAACAATGAAACCACTTGTGTACTGCTCTCCGCTTGCATTATATCACACTCTTGCTGCTGACATAAGCCCTGTCAAAGGCAAAGGCAAGCTGAGACTTCTGCAAGGGGTTCAAGAGCTTCAGTCTGAGATTACCGAAGACAACAAGAATCTTCTCTGATTTCTCCATCCTATAAAAAGAATCCCAAAATTTGCTCATGCAGTCAAGCACATGGACTAGTGTGGTCTTTGGCTCTCAGCTGTTGAAGCACAGAACAAAATGGATAATTGGTGCTGGCTCACAGGTGAGTTTTTGGAACGAGAATTCGTCTAGCCTCAGGATGCATAGAAAATCTTCTCTTGATGTCGATAGCATCAATGATGATGCCACTGTTGAAGATTTTTTTTTTTACATCGTGGTAATTGGAATTCGGAGTTTCTCAGATATGTTCTTCCTGCTGATGTTATTAGTAAGTTAACTCGTATTCCGATTTTCATGCCGAAGCAACTTCTCACTTTCATGTTCCAATCGGAGTTTTTTTCGGGCCGATCACCGAGATAAGTTGATTTGGACTAGTGTATCTTCAGGTTCTTTTTGTCAGTTAAATCTAGCTTTCATATAATATGTTCAGAGCAAAATGTTCACAACTTCGGACGGAAGGATATGTACATGTATGGTCTTTTGCTCTCCCCAAAGGTGAAGACTCTTCTTAGCTTGTATTAGTTGTTTTGCGTATCTGAATGAACACATAACAAACTGAATAGCATAAGAACACATACACAATCACACAGCAAATACCATCTGCGATACTTTTCCAAGGACTGGTTCATTGGGCTCGCATCTTCGCTGCAAGAAGATGCAAGCTCAATGTCATAGAGTTCTTCAACAATGTCATTGTTGGTAATGTTTCCTTCCCCCAAATCTTCAACAATGTCATTGTTGGTAATGTTTCCTTCCCCCAAATCAATAATCATAATCAAATGCCTTTCTATTTGTAGTTTCTCTGCTAATTTCATAGATATCTGAAAGCATCACATGCATTACTAAACATTAAACCCACTAATTCAAGAAGCTCAAACGGGGATATATAACAAAGCAAAGTATGTCGAGCCTAAAATGTTGGGAGGCAGCATAAATAGTTACTTGAAGCTGTGTTCAGACCTTGATGTGCGTAAATAGCTTATAAACCAAGAACTGGAGAAAACAACTACTCATTGTCCAAATCCGATATTTGAGACAACAGGTTCTCCTCCAGCATTAAAGTTGTCGGAAATTGGCTAAATTATTAAACTTTAGGAGATACTCGTCTGAAAAAGCCAAACTCACAAAGATACAAACAGGAATCCTTAAAGACCACCAATGCACATAATGGTAGATGAACAAAACATGGGAATATGCCTTAAAGGCAGCAGCACCAGCTTCATTTCCATCAATCAAAATTTTGGTTATATATCACTTCTCCTAATAAGAAGCATGATGCTTTATCAACAGCCAATTTACACTGATGGACACCAGCATCTGAGGGATGTGTTAAACTTAACACCGATGGAAGTTTTTTACCTAATAAGATTAAAGGTGGTACAGGAGGTATACTGAGAGATGCACAAGGTGTTTTTCTAGCAGCATTTGCTAACCCAGTTCTATATGTTGCCTCTGCCAAACAAGTTGAGCTCTGGCCTAGAAACGAGGGTTTGATTCTGCTGCAGACCCTAAAGGTGAGTAATGTAGAAGTGGAAACTGACTGTCTAGAAGCTGTTGCTGCTATCAGCTCCAAGACTCATGAAGGTATGTTAGAAGCCGGTCTCATTGATGATATAAAGGAAATTCTGAAAACTTTTGCATCAGTTTCTGTAAAGCATGTATTAAGGCTATGTAACAATGTAGCACATAGGTTAGCAGCTTTAGCCTATGAAGATAAAGTCAGTTCGATCTGGCTTCAAAGACCAGTTTGCATACTGGATGTACTGGAAACTGATTGTATTTAGGCTGCATTGACAGTCTCTTTCTAAATGAAATTGCTCATGATTCAAAAAAAAAAAAAAAAAAAAAAAAAAAAACAAGGGAATTTACCTATTCCCGTTTTGGTATTTTCCACCTTTGCAACAGCCATGCTAAGAAAATGGATTTTTACTTAGAAACACTAAGGAGAAGTATAGGGAGGGAGAGAGGATAATGTGAATTTATCAAAATGGATGAAAACTTGCTAATATTTTATCTGGGGTACAACAGATGAACAGATGATTGAGGAAAATAAGGCTTTGGTCATTTCAGCTAGCCCTAAAGACTGATCGAATGTTTCTTCGATCACCATCATCTTTACCAATTTCATAAAAGGGACTAAGAATTCTAGAGAACATAAATTTCAGATAATCAGGAAAGGAACTAATGAAAATTTTTGGTGATTAAAAAACCTATTCCTTTGTTTGCTTGTAATATATATGATAAAATGAAGTCAATGAACTCCTACGTACTAATTGATCTGATGAACTGTATCGAAAGCTAACAGAACTTTTAACAGAACCAAAGGACTCTTCTTTGGATTTATAGAGATCTTATATTCTGAACCCCCCGAAACAATACCAAAAAAGTAACAACTACAGATTCTAGCCATCCAAAAGCAAGACTGAACACAGAGCCAAAATGAGAATCAATGCCAAAGAGTAGAAGAGAAAGTATTGGTCTATTTTACATATTCATTATCAACAAGCGCTATTCTTATGCAAGGATGATGCCTGCCTAAAAAAAATTGTTGCTTTTGCAACTGAATCTGAAATGAAGGTGACACCCATATATATAATGAGAAAGGAAAGTAAACTCTGCTACTTTTACTTTGAATATATACTAGCCCTCCCTACACTTAGGTGCTTGTAAACCTGATATTGCCCAAAACAATCTAAGAAGACACTGATTCAAAAACTTTTGTGTTTCGAAACCTCATAAAGGAAATGCAATTCTAGCATTTTGATTCAGTCTTACTGCTACATGACTGAGTTGGGACAACTGATACCCTTCCATACAATCAAAGGTCCAGATAACAGTCATTTGACACAAGACCATATGGTCAAAAGATGTATCCTATAATCTCAGATGTAGAGGAAGCTTTATTAGTGTACAGGAATTTTCAGGAATTTAACACAATACGCAACAAATTACTTAATGAACTTGTTGGGTAACATATCATAGACCAACAAGCAGAATTATTAATACTTGCATACAGTAACAACTCAAAAGGTAACCTCAATGCCCAGTTCCTTCCATGAACCAAACATTCATCACACTTCAATACACCTAACAGAAAGTGTAGGGTTAACATAATCACCAAATATATCCATTGATGATTTGAGAGAAGAGAAATCACACTAATCTAGCAAGCATATACCAAAACAACACAATATAATGCAGGATAATATTAAGGTAACACAAAAATAAAAAAGGATATAAGATGAGCACCCCAACTCAATAAGCAACGAGTCATAAACAAGATAATAATTAAGACCAAAACGAGGCGGCAATATCTATCTTAGAGATTTATCCAAACTAGAAATACAAGGTCTGTTATTTAATTAAGCATAAAGTTCATTCTAAAATTTAGCAACTGTTGTGCCTAGACAATACATACATCCATGGTATCACATCTGATTATCAAGTAATAGATAAACAGGTATTTTGAAGAACCACGCAACACATCATTTTCTTTAATCAGTTGTGTTGTAATGCTATAGAAGATAGAATTCATACAGAGGAAAAACCAAAACCTTATTTTAAAACCACAGAAACCCAATTCTAAAGCTTAACAGAGAAGAGGGGCGTCACCATCTTTTCTGCTATCAAGTAAGCAATAAACCAGTAATTTTCTTCTAAATGTAAAACTCACAACAAAGTGTTGCATTCCAATTCTAGAGCTTAACAGAGAAGAGGGACGTCGCCATCTTTTCTGAAATAAAGTACAACAAAGCGTGGCATTTTCTTTATATTAAGAAGATACTATATCAACAAACATCTTAAGCTCAGAAGCTGATTTTTCTTTACCTTCACATAATACCCTTGAATTGTATGTCCATAATGAAGGCCTTCATAAAGTGGTTAGCGCCCTAGGATCTTTACTGGTACTTTACGACTTAAGCAAAGCTAAAAGATGAACTTGAAGACAGAAACACAAAGCAGAACAACTTTATAGTGGTTCAGCCAAAACCTGGCCTACGTCCACTTTGTGATATCTCTTGAGAGACTCACTAGCACTATGGAGAATGACATCCTGATTACAAGTACTTATTGAAATCCTATGCTAATCCCCAACTCCCTTGCAAGATATCTCTATCACCCTTTTTTCTGCGGTCTCTATCTTACCCTTAAGAAAATCCCTGCAGCTCCTATTTATAGAGAATAGGGGCCACTGATACAACATGGTTTAGCACTCCTAAACGTAATAGACATAAGTTTATTACAAATCCTAATAGAACCTTCAAAGACTAAATTTCCTACAACTTATAGAAAACCTACAACGCTGTCCTCTTTCCATTCTAGACTTGCCTACTGAATCCTAACTCTCCAGATTGTATCAACGAGCCAAAAACACAACACTTCAATGATGTCTAGCTGAGGGAGCACAAATCTTCAATGAAGACATTCAAAACTGGTACTTCAACCCCTAAAAAAGAGGCAGCACCAATCTTCAAAGTTGGTACTTCAACCCCAGGAAAAGAGGGAGCACCATTATTATTAATTTTCGAGACAAGGAAACATATAACTGGTTCTTCAACCCCTAAAATAGAGGGGAGCACCAATCTTCAAAGCTGGTAGTTCAACCCCAGGAAAAGAGGGAGCACCTT
>NC_020491.1:21239789-21241884 GCF_000184155.1 Fragaria vesca subsp. vesca
TTGAACAAAAGGAAACCTTTTAATTTTCGGGAAAAGGCAACGTTTGTTTGCGGCAACATTTTAATTTTCCGGACAAGGCAACTTTTGTTTGCAGAAGATTGAAAAAAAGACAACCTTTAAATTTTCGAAAAAAGGCAACCTTTGATTACAGAAGATTGAACAAAAGGCAACATTTTACTTTTCGGGAAAAGGCAACGTTTGTTTGCAGAAGATTGAAAAAAAGGCAACCTTTATATTTTCGGGAAAAGGCAACCATTGTTTGCAGAAGATTGAAAAACCTTTAAATTTTCGGAAAAGGCAACCATTGTTTGCAGAAGATTAAAAAAGGGTAACCATTATTTGCAGAAGATTGAAAAAAAAGCAACCTTTAAATTTTCGGGAAATGGCAACCATTGTTTGCAGAAGATTGAAAAAAGCAACCTTTGTTTGCAGAAGATTGAACAAAAGGCAACCTTTGTTTGCGGCAACCTTTTAATTTTCGGGACAAGGCAACGTTTGTTTGTAGAAGATTGAAAAAAAAGGCAACGTTTGTTTGTAGAAGATTGAAAAAAGGCAACGTTTGTTTGCAGAAGATTGAACAAAAGGCAACCTTTTAATTTTTGGGAAAAAGCAACGTTTGTAGGCAACGTTTGTTTGCAGAAGATTGAAAAAAAGGTAACCTTTAAATTTTTGGGAAAAGACAACGTTTGTTTGCAGAAGATTGAAAAAAAGGTAACCTTTAAATTTCTGGGAAAAGACAACCTTTGTTTGCAGAAGATCGAAAACAGGCAACCTTTTAATTTTCAGGAAAATGCAACCATTGTTCGCAGAAGATTGAATAAAAGACAACCTTTAAATTTTCAGGAAAAGGCAACCTTTGTTTGCAGAAGATTGAAAAAAAGAAACCTTTGTTTGCGGCAACATTTTAATTTTCTGGACAAGGCAACTTTTGTTTGCAGAAGATTGAAAAAAAGGCAACCTTTAAATTTTCGAAAAAAGGCAACCTTTGAGTACAGAAGATTGAACAAAAGGCAACGTTTGTTTGCAGAAGATTGAAAAAAAGGCAACGTTTATACTTTCGGGAAAAGACAACCATTGTTTGCAGAAGATTGAAAAACCTTTAAATTTTCGGAAAAGGCAACCGTTGTTTGCAGAAGATTGAAAAAGAGCAACCATTATTTGCAGAAGATTGAACAAAAGGCAAACTTTTAATTTTCGAGAAAAGGCAACGTTTGTTTGCAGAAGATTGAACAAAATGCAACATTTAAATTTTCGGGAAAAGGCAACCTTTGTATGCAGAAGATTGAAAAAAAGACGACCTTTGTTTGTAGAAGATTGAAAAAAAGCAACCTTTGTTTGCAAAAGATTGAACAAATAGCAACCTTTAAATTTTCGGGAAAATTTAAAGCAACTTTTGTTTGTAGAAGATTGAAAAAAAGCAACCTTTGTTTGCAGAAGATTGAAAAAACGCAACCTTTGTTTGCAGAAGATTGAAAAAACGCAACCTTTGTTTGCAGAAGATTGAACAAAAGGCAACCTTTCAATTTTCGAGACAAGGCAACGTTTGTTTGCAAAAGATTGAAAAAAAAGGCAACCTTTAAATTTTCGGGAAAAAAGCAACCTTTGTTTGCAAAAGATTGAAAAAATGGCAACCTTTGTTTGCAGAAGATTGAACAAAAGGCAACCTTTAATTTTTACGAAAAGGCAACGTTTGTTTGCAGAAGATTGAAAAAAAAGGCAACCTTCAAAATTTTTCGGGGAAAAAGACAACCATTGTTTGCAGAAGATTGACAAAAACCATTGTTTGCAACAGATTGAACAAAAGACAACCTTTTGTTTGCGGCAACCTTCTAATTTTCGGGACAAGGCAACGTTTATTTGCATAAGATTGAAAAAAAGGTAACCTTTAAATTTTCGGGAAAAGGCAACCTTTGTTTGCAGAAGATTGAACAAAAGGCAGCCTTTTAATTTTTGCGAAAAGGCAACGTTTGTTTGCAGAAGATTGAAAAAAAGGAAACTATTAAATTTTTAGGAAAAGGCAACCATTGTTTACAGAAGATTGAAAAAAGGCAACCTTTGTTTGCAGAAGATTGAAAAAGGGCAACCTTTAAATTTT
>NC_020491.1:21247950-21250072 GCF_000184155.1 Fragaria vesca subsp. vesca
CACTACATGTCCAAGACAAGAACTCTTGATCCTATCCAGTATCCATAGACTGATATTTTAAGATTGTTAATAGTAATTGATATCAAACATCATAATATGGGCGTGAAAGAAAGGAAACAACAAGTTGCCACCATGAAGCACATACCGTCATGAAAAAGAGACCCAATAGAAGGCTGCGATATGGAGCAATGTCTGACTGAACCTGTAAGGAAAATTCAGTTTCCGCAAGAAGCAAACCAGCCAAAAATGCTCCCAGTGCCATGGACAGTCCAGCCTGTACATAAGAGGTAAAGATTAAGAGCTTTATAGCACTAAAGAGGAATATTATAAAGTTTTTAATAAATGCAGAACCTACCCTAGCAGTGAGAAGACTTGTTCCTAGAATAACAAGCAATGTGTTAGCAGAAAATATTTCTGCGTTTTGATTATCTGCAAATTGCCTATAAATTGGTCGAAGCAACTGCAAAACCACACAAAACAACATTAGGTCTGACACACAAGTTTGACTTTTATAGGAGCTTTAGCAGGATTCCCACCCCCCAAACACCGCCAAAACATAAATTGATTATGAAAATACATACATTGTGACTTGTTTACCTGAATTAACCCTTAATCACCTGAACACAATGCTTTAATCGCCTATGGAACCTCTGCAGCCGACAATGAACAATTGTTGATGCCACTGAAACAGGGACAACAAATGGATCCTCATTTAACCTGGCTTGTTCCTATTCTTGAAGACAGTAACATAGCATTCATTATTAAGGTACAATAGCAGAGTTATTATTCCCAATGTGATTTCTTTATACCCCAAAGGAAGTAGGCAAGAACCATGAGTCGGAGTTGGTCTGACACAAGTACGCTGCCCAAATGTTTATGACCTGAATCATTTTCAGTCATCTCACATAGTTAAGATTATGGCCATATAATGTATGTGCAATACTAGCTAAGAAGAAATTGGCACGGATAATTCATTCGCATACCTTCAAAGAAACTGAGACGGTCGGGCAAAGACAATGGATATCCTCAAGGGACACCCCAAAATCCCCACTGCGGGCAACTTCTTCCCTGTATTAATCAAATGCGCTGGTCAAAAACAATAATGCTCTTCTGCAGTCACAATATCAACCATAACTCAAATAAATTATTGAAAACAGAAGCACAGAAGCTTCATATAGCATTGAATGACCAACTGAAAATCCTAAATACAGGTCACAAAACTTATAATGTCTTTACTGACCTGGACTCATGTCCTCCTTTCCTTGGCTTCCCAAATAAGAACTTTAAGACCTTAGAATCTTTCCGTGATATCTTTCCGATCAAAGGAAAATTCTTGTTTCTGTTTCTACGTCTGGCCTCTTCCATTGTGTCAATTTTTTCATTTCCTTTGTCCGTCTCCCTCTTATCTGCCAAATGGTCAACCTGTAAAACGGTTCAGTATCAATAGGTCATATATCGCTAATGCCATTTTGGTAACTAGGAATGTTTTAACATGTTACCTCGTTTGCAGGGATTTCCCCACAGATTCGGTGCTTTCTACCGCTGTCCAATGTTATTGGGGTGTTGAGACTAAAGTTCTGTTTTTGTGACTCCTTGCAAATGTCTGCCACCAAAATCATACTCACCATTCTCCTTCATGGGAGGGATAATTTCAGCAACCTTATAGATGGTGTTTGCCCCCATTATTGTCACATCATGTATTACCTTACTAACAATACCTTCAATACCACCAACTTTCAGTTTACAGACCAACTCTTGTACTTGAATTACTTGTTGTTTCAATGTCTCATTATTTGTAACTAAACATCCCACTGTTGATTTAAGCCTCCACACGTCAGATTTACAGCAGGTACTCCCTATTTCAACAATGATATACCTTCAAACACACTAATGTGGAATCCAGGACTACCATAGGTCGATTCATTGGTCTCGCCTTTCCTGGCAGCAAACCTTTCTCAGAGTTTTCTTCTCTTATTTCTTCGGCTAGAGTCGTCACTTGAGGCCTCATCATTTGACGCCATCACCTACATGCGTATATATTATCTCATTACATCAGACTAGATATCATGATATCACAAATTCATAATCAAATAGGGTAATATAGAGGTATAAACAAGACAAC
>NC_020491.1:21250092-21255530 GCF_000184155.1 Fragaria vesca subsp. vesca
TATATCTCTCTCTCTCTCTCTCTCTCTCTCTCTCTCTCTCTCTCTCTCTCTCTCTCTCTCTCTCTCTGGAGGAGTCTCTGAGTGGGTTTTGCAGGAACAAGGCAGTGCTCCCGCTCAACCTGACCCTTGCAATTGAAAATAGGGGAACGAAAGGTGGGTTCGTTCTCTTGAAGCTTGGAATTGGAGCAAATGACTGCAATTCTCGATCGGGAAAGATTCGTACCCTGATTTGTAGTTGGTACAGATTTAGCATGGGTTTTTGAGGTTTGAATCAGAGACTTCGAATCTCTTCGTCGGAGCCATCGTCGTGGGATTAGGCCAAAGAGCAAGAATGGATTTTCTTTTTAGGTTTGGGTCGACTGTCTGCCTCCCGGTCCCAGAGTCGTTTTTACTGTTGTTTCGTTTTTTTTGCCTCTTCATCTGACTAACTAACTGAATCTCTCCGTTTTATTACCAACGCCTGTTAAGACGTTAGACCCATGTGAAAGGTTCAAGTGACTGAACCCACTCCGTCTTTCTTTATTGGTTTGATTTCCAGATGTGGTCTGTCAAGCTTTCCTTTTCAGAACCTTACAAACATTAAAAAAGACGAAGAACAAAGTCATTTTTCTTGTTAATAAATGTAGTTCAGTGGTAGTCATTTGAATTAACATGAATAAAAACCATAAAAAAAATAAGAAGAACAAAGTCATTTTTCTTGTTAATAAATGTAGTTCAGTGGAAGTCATTTAAATTTACATGAATTTTTGTGGCAGAGCACTTGAAACATCAAACTTGCTGTATGTTCTAAGTTCACTCATTAGTTGGTTTTTAACTAAATTGGTTCTATGAAGTCCAGAGTTGACAAACTGAGCATCATTTCTTAATGTTTTTCAATACATCAGATGCTTATGGTTAATTGACATGCCTTTATTATGTGTGGACAGATAAATGCATTAAAAGATTTGGGATTGGATGTAGCAATGGGAACAGTTGTCACTAAGGGACCAGTTAAACAGAAGAAGTTTCATAACGCGGATGTGAGTACCTATTTTGGTTTTTGGTGTTTTGTTTGTTTTCTTTTTTTGTTCAATGCCTATGTTATGTCAAGGATACCCAGGAGTTCTGCAACAGTTCTGTGCTAGTGGTTAAGATTGTGGAACACTATAATCCCATAACTGTAGGTTGAAAACATAATCTAGCTATGCATGCCAACCAATTGGGTCTCTCCACTAACAGTTTAAGCTTTCAGAATAGCTGTAGACTAACATTCTATCAGAGCAGGAGTATTCAGTTGAAGTCCTTGTAACTACAGTATCCTAATAAATATTAGTTGAATATATGCTATGAGAGTCATGAAAAGTCAGTGTTCATGATAGAGAATGGAGAATAGAACTTGCTACCATTCAAAGAAGATGAAAACTTATCCACAAGTATGAAATCCTAAATATGGTTCCCATTTGACGGGGAGGATAGAGGATTAGTCTCATATTGGTCAAGTCAATTGCTACCTTTTTGGATTTCTTTCCACCGAAAAGCTCAATCTCTTCGTATCAGCCTCAAACTAACCTATTGATGCAGTATACCTATTGTCTAGATACCATGACCAACAAGCTCTAAGGCTTACGGATTTAAACTCACAAATAACACTTTAAATTAGGAATCTCACCCAAAACTAGGCTTCACGCCAATCCTTTCCCAGGCAACTCAGAAACACTGCAATTTTATTCATAGCACAACATCACCTGCCATTCGGCACTTACAATTATTTATACTAGAGCATATAGCTGACATTCTAGCATTGAAGACTCATTAGGACTCTTAAATTTCCAAAACTGAAGCATAAAAGACCTAATAAAGGAAACCTTAAAGTTTCTAAACATAAATGGAAATCTGAAAAGACACAAGGCAGATGTCCTCGTCACATATTTTAGTGAAAATCACTCTACAATGTTAATAACCAAATGTTCCAGATTACTTTTTTGAACTGATTAACTTGGCATCTTAATTGTGAAAAACATATAACGAGACTGAAGTTCATATGTTAGGGGGGGGTTGCTTATTTTGAATTATAGCTCCACATCTACTGCAGCAACATATGATATATTATTCTTTTCTTAATTCTTGTTAGCCCACAGGTAAGATACAACGAAGTAATAGTTGAAGGTACAACAGTTTAAACTTACAACAGGTAAGATACAACGAAGTGAGTTCACTTCCGGGCAACCCCAGACGCCATGGAACACTCGTCAGGGGTCGGAGAGGATCTGGTCATGGTTACCGTTGATATGTTTTCGATCTCGCCGGCGTCGGACTGGGAGGCGGTGTCGCTGAGGGCCGAGTCTGCACTCTTCATATTCCGGCAACCACTGCGACGGCGTCGTTACACGAACCCATCACTGTGTTTACTTCCGCCACCTGAAATTTTGGCGATTTGGTGGATTTGGGGGGAAATAGAGTTAGGGTTTTGGTTGCGGAGTGAGGCCGTGAGGGGGACTAGGCGAGTGCGAGTCGTAGAGAATTTATGTCAAGTTTGACTAGCAATCCCGTGTTGTAGTTCCTCCTATACTACTATAGGACCCAAAAATGGGAAAATCTTCTATACACGGCCGTGGAGGTAGACCGCAGGGTCAGGTGACACGTGGCTACATCGGAATCCTCCATATGAGGGCTGAAAAAGAAGTAATGTAAGCTATTGATTAATGCTTACTTTTTATAACAGTCAACATGACATTGAGTTGGAGGGTAAAAAACAAAATGGGTAAATAAAATTTCAGTAACTTGGATCTCGTCCGTTCGTCGGGACGGGTCGGCAAAGCTGTGAAGGTCAGACAACCCAGTCTGGTCGGAACGCTATTTCGGGGCTTCGATATGAAGGAACGGGACGCACAATCTCTCTGACTGGCATCACTTCGTCTCGAAATGTCAGCATCAATGGATCAATGCTGCTTGGAAATTTGGTTCTGGTTAGTTTGTATCTATTCCATTTCCAATATCTTTGATTATGATGATTTTTTAGATCAGTTTTGTTCTTGGTACACTGGGTATTAGAGGTCTACTTCACAAATATTAATTTGTGGCATATTGATTTGTAAAGACTCTTCTCTCACCGATCGTCTCTCCAATGCTCCAAGTGTGAAATTCATCGTCTCATTGCTTCGACTTGCCGACACCAGGTCCCATCTCCCCTCTCTCTCTCTCTCTGTCTCATCTTCAACCCCTCTCCGTTTTTTTTTCTTGATCTGAAATTGAGTAATTGATCGATTGCTACTTTCTGACCAGTTCACAGCTTGTAGTTGTGTACAAGAGGAGCGAAATACAAAACTGGGTTGTGAAGGGCCAGCAGTATAGAGAAATTTTACAGTGAAGTGAAACGTGTGTCGTTACTAACTACAACCCTGGTGAGTGTGAATACTTTCCGATAACAGTCTTTGCTGCAGCGTGGATTGAGAATGTTATGTCTACATGAGAATTCAATTGATAGGATGGCATGCGAAAGAAATATGCCCCGAGTGCCTTGAAACCGGAGTGAGTAAATCATTGGTGGCTCAAATTCTTTTCCTTTTCAATGTTTACTTCTTTCTGATATAATTCTATTCTTGTTAGCTTTCAACTGATAATGAAGAGAACCTTAGGATGTTTAGTTTAAGCATGTACTCTCGCAGATGTTAATTTGTTGGAATGATCTTGAGACAATACAGTTCAGTTTACTTCTGTAATAAATTATTATTGAATCTAATAACACTAATGGGCATCACTTTGTTCTGATGGTATGTATTCAACAAATGCGAGTCAGCAGATGAACTACTTGTCATTCAACAATCAAATGACACAGGTTAGTAAACTAGCTAGCTAGAGTCTAGATCCAATCGTGTATTGAATCCAAAACAAACGTAAAAAAAGAGGGAATGAAAACAGGTATTTTGATTGTCTATGTAATCAATTGCAAGTTACATGTTTCACCAATTGTCTATGTAACTTTGTTTCTCTGCTTTTTTTTTTCTTGAACTGAAATTGAGTTATTGATCGATTGCTTAAAAAATTGTTTATGGGTTGTATGTATTTGATTGATTGATTATGGATTCAGTGTCTGGGTAGCCTGTTCTGCTGAGATTTGATCAATTTCATGGCTGGGTCTTTCTTTTTTTTCTTTTTTTTTCTTTTGCGAGTAGCTCATTGATTTCTATGTTCCTGTGAATATTAGATGTGGCTTTAACTGATTTTATATGTTTATGGTGTCAATTTCTTTGAGGGTGGGTGAAGGGTTTATGGTGTCAATTTCAATCTGATTACTGTTTTATTATACTCACAGTTCTATATATACCAGTTTCCCTAAATACACCACATCAGTAGCTCAGGGGAGTCTAATAGCTCAGTAGTTCTATTGTGATTATTTATCTGTGTCTAGCAGTTCTAGTTTGCTGATTGAAGGGCATGTACTTCCTAATGGTCTGTTTTTATAAACTAATATGCCTTGTTCTGTTTTTACAAGTTAAATGGCAACATTTGAGAACAGTAATTAAAGTAATGTCCCTGGTTAACTTTTTTGATATTCATTTTTTGTTTCTACGATTTGAAAGGATGATCAAATAGTTGGGAACTTCTCATACTGCTTTGAACTTCTCAGTTTGATGCATTGAAATTTTCGAGATGCTTGAAATTTTTGTTTAAATAGTCTGATATGCATATGGCTTTTGTTGAAGTAGTCCATAGTCTATTATGCTTAAGTAGTCTGATATGCACATAGCTTTTACGTTAATGAAGTGCAATATTGTTATATTGTTCCTTGAAGATTTCCTTGCAATTTCCTTTTGCATTCAACAGTATAAGCTGATTGCAATAGCTCTTAAGTCTTTTCTACCTCAATAATTTGGCAATGCTAGCTTGAAACATACATGGTTTTTATTATTATGATTTTTAATGAAAACTTAAGACCAATAGTTCACTTATAAATGGTTCCGGTTTCTGAGTCTAATGGTTGCCTACTTGTCTTACATGTTATGAGAAACTTCAGTTGAGATGTCCCGCTTCAAACTTCAGCAAGTAGTCTGATATGCTGAGGTAGTCTGATATTCAAGCAGTCCGATAGAAAAAAGTGTTCAGAAGACTGTAAGACTGAAATCATATGATGCAGATACTCAAACCATCATCCAATAATAGATCTTTTCATACTAACGTAAACACATAAACATGAACATCTTAACATATATGCGTTCATAAAGAGAAGAAGAGAAGAACATAATACATTGATTAGCAAGCAGAAACTAGAAGTCAGAGTTAAAGCATCTCTTCCGACTTGAATGGCTGCTGCACAGAAACTAAAGGAGTCAATAACACAGAGGACAAGTCTTCTGCGTTTCAATATCAAGCTACATAATGTGGCAACTCTCTCCCGTTTGAGTTTAGAGAGAGAGAGAGAGAGAGAGAGAGAGAGAGAGAGAGAGAGAGACGACGACGAG
>NC_020491.1:21266866-21276462 GCF_000184155.1 Fragaria vesca subsp. vesca
AATTATTTGAGTTTTTAGAGGTGAGTTTCATTTTACATATAATTATGGAGTGTATACCCCTTTTTTTCCTTTCTTATCCCGCTAAAGACTTTCATATTTTTATTGTGTATTTGGTTATGTTGGCCATCTATTATTTGCTGCAGTGTCTACAGACTTCTTCTTATTTCCTCCCTCTTTCTCTCTGTTCTCTTTTTCTGTATCGGTAGGTACCAAGGAGAACTTTGAAAGAACTTTACTCATTAGGTTTTACCATACACTGATTATTTCCCACTTGCAGAAAAGAGACATTCCCGTTCTTATATTTCTGCAGGACTTGCGGATATCATTGAGGAGGTTAGTTGAGTTTTTTTTGCCATTTTTCTCTTGTGTTGTCACAAAAAATTATTGTATGCTTATGTGTATCTATTCTCATCGTTCTAGGTCCTGAGGCAGAAAGTTCACAGAGTATTCAAAAATGTGAAGATCGTCTCCAACAGGATGGTATTTGATGAAAACGGCCGCCTTGTATCTTTTAAAGGTGTTCAATAATCAATACTGATGAATCTTTCTCACACTGATCATAATTTTCACTATTTATTATTGAAACATAATTCTTTGTATCCCAGAAGCTAGTTGGTGAAATAATAATAAGAACGATAATAAGATAAAATAAAATAAAATAATTTGTGTGAGCAATCATAGGATCTTTTGCATGTGCTTTTGACCTTAAAAGTTCTTCTTCTTTTGTATTTTCCTTTATTAGAAAGGCTGACAAAAAGGTAAGCATTCCCTTCCATGCCTGGTCTAAACCCAGGACTTGAAACGCACCCCTCCATTTGTAAGGAGGCTTATATGCTACTAGCTCTGTGGCCATTGGAAAATGGTACAAAATTGCAACCTCTACTTTCCTTTTGTGTTTCATTTCTTTTAAACAATTTTTTTATTTTTTTAAATTTTTTATTTTTATTTTTTCAATATGATAAACATATGCAACCTTATAGTCTTATACTATGAAGTAAAGTTTTTGCTCAGGTGAGTTCTCTTGCCTTTGAATGAACAACCGGGTACTTCATAAATGTTTGGTGCCTATTTGCATTACCGAATTCCGCCTGTTTCTTCATTTGTCTTTTTTCTTTTCTTTATTTTCATGTGGTGCAAAATACTTCTCTATGTTAATTTCATTCATCATAATGAGGCATTGTATTTGCGTATTCTTATTTGGGTTTAATGTAATTTACAGGGAAGACGATACATAGTCTGAATAAAAATGAGCATGCTCTTGATATGGCTGCTCCACTTCATGAGCAGCTAGGTGATTCTGACGGACCAACTTATGAGAATGTGTCAGTCAAGACAAGAAGAAATATTATTCTTTTGGGTGATCATATTGGTGACCTGGGGATGTCTGATGGTTTGAACTATGAGAATAGAATTTCTGTGGGATTTCTGTAAGTAAAACATCTAATCCACACTCAATAACACATAGAATTCGCAACTGTGAAACAACTTCTATTTCTAAATTCAGAATTCACAACTGTCAAAATAACTTCTTTTTTGTGTAGTTTATTATTTATATACCTACATCTGCAAAGAATTACTATAATTCTCGGTAGTTGGTTCCTTGTCCCTCGTAATTGGTGTATAGCTTAAGGAATGCACGGCTGACGCTACTTCATTATTGTATACAACCAGAGTCTATATGTAAAAATGACAAACTTTGTTTTTTTTTGGTCGCTGTCATAACCACTGTTTTCGAGGAGTGCATTACTGCTTCTGCACTTCATCAAAGATGCTTCATTCCAAAACATTTTGTTGTTCTGATTCCATATGTTTATACTGGAACCCAGCTTTCTGTTCTTGGTTTGTTGGTATATTTCCTGTTCAGTGATAAACTATACCATAGTCGTTTATATGTCTATCTTGAAGGGAAAATGCAAAGATTTGCTCTTTATGCTTTCTCATAAACAAGCAAATAGAATAAGTATATAATGAACAATAAAAATTGTCCTAGTTTTAGTAGATCAGAACGTAGATGACGTTTAACTATATACCTGAATTTAACATGGGAGGAAATTAAGCTGGTGATTTATGATAGCACTAGTTAAGATTTAAAAATAGTGAAATTTCCATGAGGTCTAAATGCCACAAATGAGATTTCATTTCAAATTAACTATATGATCTCATCTTTTCACATCATGTTGTGGCACTGAGATTCTATTTGATGTGGTCTGGTGATGAACTTACCTACTACTGAATGACAGGGTCCTGGAAATGGGATCTAAAGTTTAGTGTGGCTGTGAAAAAATCACCACATGCAGCAGGTTTGGACAGATTTATCCTGAATAAACAACAAACGACAATAGAAGGTGAAGGGCATTGTTGTGGTGCTCTCCGAGGATTCTCTAATGATTGGTCATTGCTCATGGAAGAAAGGAGGGCTGCAGCGGCTAGGGCCTAATATCATCTGTCTCCAAGTTAGTTACTCTTTCGGAACAAATATCATTTCTGGTGAAATGTGAGTTGGGATGGGGCTATAGTTCTAATGTCCATGCTTGTGCCTACTAGGTTTGTTATGGTAATTTGGAGCACTGGGCAGGCATTTCTTAAGTAGATCAGATTCCCCACTGGTAATGGTTTTAGGCTGAAGTTGAAGTTTGTGGTTTATGAATGAGAGAGCCAGGCAAGATGGTGAAATTACTGTTGAAGGTATTCTTGAATCTGAAGATTTGCTTATGGGTGGTAATAATCAAAGAACTATGAGTCTGCAACTGAATAGTACTGTCATGATTTGACGGTGTGGTTGAGAGTAGTTAGTGCTGCTAAGAGGAGCATCTGGAAAGTGAAATTACTTGATAAAATGAGTATAAATTTTATCTTTTAGGATCTTCTGTAGAATGCTAATGGCATGACCTTGAAAGTATAACATATTTATAGTTAATACCATCACTTGCATAAAGTTAGTGTCAATGATTACAACATCTGAAATTAGGACTTTGTTTTCTTCCTTTTAGGCTTGTGTAACCATATATTTGACAGTTCTGTAGATTCAATAGTCTTATTCATTCAAAAACGTTGAATTGGTGCCCACCCGTCAAGTGTGATCGCGTGCTTACCCTTCCATTCAGCTTCCTAGCGACTAATTTAAAGTTCTATTTTCATATCCCTTTTTGTTTAGTTCACTTCTTCATACCAATCATCCCTTTGTAAGGAAAGCTATAGAGCCAAGTTAAATGAAGTCATAAGCAGTACCTGCCCGATGGTTACTGGATGATTCTATTTCTATAGAGCATTTATGGTTGTTGACATTCTTGACAGGTTGGCCCCATGTAATATTTTGTTTTTGGGGACCTAGAATCATTTGGTAGAACTGATTTCTTCACGAGAAAAATAAAAGGAAATGTTCAAATAATAAGTAGAAATGATTTCTTCTTTATTAGAGATGGCTTCTAGAATAAGCAGAAGGGAATCTGATTTATCAAACACCACTCTTCCTGTTGTTAATGGGTTAGGATGACCAACTACCACATCTCTGATATTTCCAGTTGTGTGGGATGTTTTCGTTTGTATAGGGTATGCTTAAAATGGGTGTCCATTGAGATCCTCAGAAGGAAAAACTAAAAATAGGTTCATATTGCAACAATTATTGCAGTGATGTTTTACGTCTGTTTTACATCTTTAATGTCTTTTACATTGTTAAGCCAAGTAATGTGAGCTTTCCTCTCTTTTTTACATTGCTCTAGGTTTTTTTTCTTCTTTCTTCTTCTTTGGCTACAATATCATTTTTATTTTCATTCTTTAGCGGTTCACATTTGAATCTGTTAAACATGCCAGACATATAGAAAAGATTGTGGTTCATTGTAGATTGATATAGTTGCTAAACCTTGTAACTGCTGTTTCAGGAATGACAATGTTAAGAATTCCATTGATAGTTACAGCAAAGCCTTTGATGTTGTTTACCTGGTGAGTTTAGTGCTCTGACTATTTGCTTTGATGATTTTGGGTTGTCTACGGAACTACCATGCTCGTATCATATGTGGGTCGTACTGCAACGAGAGTATAAGTTTTATAATTTTGAAAATGAATATAAGATATGACTACGTATAGCAAGATACTACGAGTGACTCAGATGAATAAATGGATTTGGTGCCATAAGCTGGGAATTTTGCTTCATTTCATTGAAGGATTCATCATATGTGGTGAAGTTGACATGATTTCTTGCTTATATGTTCATGATGATACTGTACTCTTTTTTAACTTAATTCATTGATTTCTGCAGAATGATGCACCCATGTGGGGAGTAGTAAAGCTTGTTTCAGAACTATGTCCTGGAGATGATTGATTGCCGCGATCTACTCTTAATACAAGACAAGTCTGCTTCTTTCATAGCAACGTTTTGGTGACTTTTACAATATGCTATCATTTTATTTATAATCTTTTCGAAAGGGTTTGGAACCCTGCGACGCAGACTACGCACCCAACTCACCTTTGACCGCAAGGGATCGATACAAAGGAAACCCTAACCCTCACAAGCTAAAGAGAAAGCGAGAGGGAAGGAACGAAGAGTTACTATCAATTTAATTATGATCGAATTCATTCATTAATTAATTTTACCCACTTATCTCTTAATGTTGTAAGCTCAGCTTTGGAGTTTCGGTCAGTCAAATTTGGTTTTTGAATTATTTGGTAATCGTTTAAGCGCAATCAATCATTATCGTCTGAGCTGGTTGGTGTATCAGGAAAATAGTGCAATCCAATTCGGAACTATCTCTTTTAACATGTAGCTAATTTTGAACTTTTAATGCTTTGCAATACTGTACCTAATTTTCACATGTAGAGTTTTGCTGCCTTGACCATCGCATGTATATCCGTACCAAGTTTGAACATCACACAAGAAGCGGGGAGAAATCTTAGAGGGTGTTATTACTCGTATTCTGAGCAATAAGAGCTCAACGCATATGAAGAAAAACTTTTAAGACATTCCTCTTTCTTTTTCTTTTTTTTTTCAATCTTCTCCTCTAACAAAGAGCTGGCATTTGGGACCAAGCCAAAGGATTTGCACTGCAAACAAAAATCAAAACACATCTCTTTTTTTCTATGACCTTTTATTAGAGCTGGAAATCGGCCATTCGGGAAATGCAGATATATCGTTGCTATCAGAAGTTCGAAGTCCTGTTTATCGTCCTACCAATAAACTGCAGGAAGTGATTTATTTGAAGATGGAAAAGTGTTTTTCGTGCTGCTAAATGCTATCGAAACTACCAAAATGGTCATTCATGTCCAATAAGAGATGAAGTTGAAACCCGGAAACTGGTATGATAGCTAGCTGTATGCACAGTGGCATGTGGAGATAGATCAGCAAAAAGAAAAAACTAAAAAAGTATTGGGATTTCGTGGAAGCTACGAAACAGAATGAAGAATCCGAGAAGGGTTTCAGCTACGAAACAGAGAACGAATTGACCCACCAAGAGAGTAGTTCACTTTCCTTTTGAGGGACCAAAAAAGCAATTGATCCCTTAAAAATAAAGTTAGCATTTTCTTATTTGAAGTCATGAAGATACTAGAATCCTATCAGCATTGCCTGAGAACAAAATGCTTCATGGAGCATTCAATATGGGAAGCATTTACTTAAGACAACGACAATAGTAACAGTATCAACACAATGAACTTTCCGAACTCACCAAACTAGATGAGAGGAGCATTGGGATGAGAAGACGCAAAATGACTTTCCAAATATGTTTCCTTTCAGACTTTTCATGGACCTGGCATAGGATGCAGTATACAATATGGGAAGACAAGGGGTGATGATACAGAAACTTGCAATATTGGCTATGCATAATCCCTTCGATCATAAAATCATGTTCCAATTACTTCAGCAGATACATATTATAGCCAAATAAGTAAGACAGGGGGAAACTTATGATGCCAGTTATAAGGGTAGACAAAGGACAAGCAATCAAAATTTTGTTAAAATTTTGACCATTTTGCAAGTAACGTATTTGTTGAGTTCAAGATAGTTCTTCAAGAACATACTAACATCCAATCAACATTGTGCCTACGAACACATACAATGTTTCAAGGAGGAGGGTTTAACATGGGTATTATTTAGTTTTAAGCCATAGTGACAGTAGCAACAACCTGAAATTTCAGAAGACAAAAGCCAGATAAGTAGATAGTTGGCATCATACGAAGATAGAACCGACCTTTGCCGGGGTTTTGGTTATGACATGTGAGAGTAAATCATTATCCACTCAGTACTCAATAGGCAGACTCCAGGAGACCAAACAAATAATAGGTCTTTCACATATGACTCTTCTAGCTTGAGTGTTACTAAACAATAAAGTAAGGCTGCTAGTCTTACAAGTACTAATGCAATAGAATATCCCCTACTAAAACCAGCACAGTAGCTCAGTAGGTACCAATCAAATTAGTGTTAACAACTTTGAACTCCCTTAGTTCAGTAGAGTTCAGTAAGTAGGATTACAAGGCAACAATCTCAACAGTATCCCCAAAACTTGCATCAATCAATCTCAACATGGAGAGGCAGCAACTCCAACATACTACACCAAGCTAAATTTTTGAAGAAATTTGGAAATTTTTGCTGCCATTTTCACTACTTCAAACCAATTTTTGAAATTATGTTATTTAACTGAATTGCTCAATATCTTCAGAGGTTGAGATATCTGATGATGAAGAAGATGAAACATACTACCATTAAAATGATAGTTTCTAGTGTCTGATGATTCTGATCCTATTAGCAATTCTATTAGCAAACATACTACCATTCTATGATTCTGATCCTACTAGCAAACCTCTAGCATCAGACACTTGCAGCATCAGAGAAGCCATGTTTTTGAAGAAAATTTTTAGCTCTAGAGAAAGGAACTCTAGGTTCAGATACAATTAAAACATCAAACTCATATAGAGGAACAAAATGAGAAATAGCAGTTCTAAACTTCTTCCCCCAGAACCACATCACATTCCAGCATAACACTAAACATTTGAAGTTGTAGACAAGGTAGGGACTGATCCCATTCATTTTCAGAACATGGGAAGGCACCTTTTTGACTTGTACCAAAAAACTGTTTTCAGCCGAAGATCGTATCAAGAAAATTTCAAGCCGCATTAGAAATAGTATCCTCCATATTAAACTCTCCCCACACAACTTTCCCTTCAAAAGGACAATGGCTTGCACTGCAAGCACACACAGACTTTACACAATATTCTCCTGACAAATACCAGTACAATTTAACCCTTCCCAATAAAACTAATATCATAATTAGTTGAGACTTTATTCTTAGAATTAGTTGAGATTATTGGTAGTGGTGGGGTGTGATAGATAATAACAAAGCTGTGATAGATGATAACACCACCACTTTCACTTGCCTGTGTATTGGCCGCCACCATGAAACCCCTATATAAACCTTTCATTTAGGCCCAACACTTTGAAAAGTCCTACAATAACACATGAAATCATGAACTTCATTATGATTTATGAAAGACTGATCACCAGTGCATTCATAAAGCCTTAAAATCTGCTTAAGCTTAAAACTAAAGCTGTAAATTACTAAAATTAACTCAAAAACTTTCCCGAATGCAAAACCAACAGATTACATAAATTGAAGCTGAAACTGACCTCAGTGCCATCATATAGCACTCTAGCCAAAACAGGTATCTTGATCACTATATCACATGACTATATATTAATCAAGCACTGCCAATAATAGATTCACAACAACCACGTATAAGGTCCTGCTATATAACAGACAAACCATAAACACATGCAGTTGTAAAGTCACTTGACATGTGTAACTTGCCCAAGACCAAAGCAACCAAACAAACAACAAATAAAGGAAGGAAATCAAAGCAAAAGGAAGCTTCTAGAGTTACAACATTATAACTCATTGATTCATACTAGTCCTGACTAACATCAAATTTCACAACTGTAGGATACATAAATGTAGATGTAGTGCATGACCAGATAAATATAAACCAAGAGGGTAGACACATTGTCCAAATTGAGTCACGAAATCCCAATGTCAGGTCAACAGACACACACTAACAGATTTAACAGTAGCTAAAGTACCGGCAGCAAGTACTTAACAACAATTAAATTTGATACCGAGTTATGTATGTACCTATATATATTTATCTTTAGCCACAACACAGCCATCATAACATCGGCATATTAGGTGCTTGTAAACCTAATATTGCCCAAAACAATCTAAGAAGACACTGATTCATAAACCTTTGAGTTTCAAAACCTAAAAGGAAATGCAATTCTAGCATTTTGATTCAGTCTTACTGCTACATGACTAAGTTGGGACAACTAATACCCTTCCATACAATCAAAGGTCCAGATAACAGTCATTTGACACAAGACCATATGGTCAAAGGATGTATCCTAAAATCTCAGATGTAGAGGAAGCTTTATTAGTGTTCAGGAAATTAACACAATACGCAACAAATTCCTTAATGAACTTGCTGGGTAACATATCATAGACAGACAAGCTGAATTATTTATACTTATATACAGTAACAACTCAAAAGGTAACCTCAATGCTCAGTTCCTTCCATGAACCAAACATTCATCACATTTCAATACACCTAACAAAAAATGTAGGGTTAACATAAACACCAAATATATCCATTGATGATTTGAGAGAAGAGAAATCACACTAATCTAGCAAGCATATACCAAAACAACAGAATATAATGCAGGATAATATTAAGGTAACACAAAAAATAAAAAATGATATAAGATGAGCACCCCCAGCTCAATAAGCAATGAGTCATAAACAAGATAAGAATTAAGACGAAAACGAGGCGGCCATATCTATCTTAGAGATTTATCCAAACTAGAAATACAAGGTCTGTTATTTAATTAAGCATAAAGTTTATTCTAAAATTTAGCAACTGTTGTGCCCAGACAATACATACATCCACATAGGGGTATCACACCTGATTATCAAGGAACAGATAAACAGGTATTTTGAGGAACCATGCAACACATCATTTTCTTTAATCGGTAGTGTTGTAATGCTATAGAAGATAGAACTAATGCAGAGGAAAAACCAGAACCTTATTTTAAAACCACAGAAACCCAATTCTAAATCTTAACAGAGAAGAGGGGCGTCGCCATCTTTTCTGCTATTGAGCAAGCAATAAACCAGTAATTTTCTTCTAAATGTAAAACTCACAACAAAATTCCAATTCTAGAACAGAAAAGAGGAGCGTCACCATCTTTTCTGCTATAAAGTACAACAAAGAGTGGCATTCTCTTTGTTGTATTAAGAAGACACTATATCAACGAACATCTTGAGCTCAGAAGCTGATTTTTCTTTACCTCTACATTATACCTTCAATTGTATGTCCATAATGAAGGCCTTCATATAGTGGTCAGCGCCCTAGGATCTTTACTGGTACTTTACGACTTAAGCAAAGCTAAAAAGATGAACTTGAAGACAGAAACACAGCACACAGCAACTTTATAGTGGTTCAGACAAAACCCTGGCCTACGTCCACTAGTACTTATTGAAATCCCTATGCTAATCCCCAATTCCCTTGCTAGATCTCTCTATCACCCTTAGAGTCCACTAGTACTTATTGAAATCCCTATG
>NC_020491.1:21277743-21278615 GCF_000184155.1 Fragaria vesca subsp. vesca
AACAAAAGGCAACCTTTTAATTTTTGGGAAAAAACAACGTTTGTTTGCAGAAGAATTGAAAAAAAGCAACCTTTAAATTTTCGGAAACAGGCAACCTTTGTTTGCAGAAAAAGGCAACCTTTGTTTGTAGAAGATTCAACAAAAGGCAACCTTTTAATTTTTGGGAAAAACAACGTTTGTTTGCAGAAGATTGAAAAAAGGCAACCTTTAAATGTTCGGAAAAATGCAACCTTTGTTTGCAGAAGATCGAAAAAAGGCAATCGTTGGCCTTCATATAGTGGTCAGCGCCCTAGGATCTTTACTGGTACTTTACGACTTAAGCAAAGCTAAAAAGATGAACTTGAAGACAGAAACACAGCACACAGCAACTTTATAGTGGTTCAGACAAAACCCTGGCCTACGTCCACTAGTACTTATTGAAATCCCTACGCTAATCCCCAACTCCCTTGCTAGATCTCTCTATCACCCTTAGAGTCCACTAGTACTTATTGAAATCCCTATGCTAATCCCCAACTCCCTTGCTAGATCTCTCTATCACCCTTAGAGCCCTCGGTTTTCTGCGGTCTCTTACCCTTAGAAACCCCCCCCCCCCTCCGCAGCTCCTATTTTATAGAAAATAGGGGCTGCTGATACAACATGGTTTAGCACTCCTAAACCTAATAGACATAAGTATTACAAATCCTAATAGAACCTTGAAAGACTAACTTTCCTAGAACTTATAGAAAAGCTACAGCCCTGTCCTCTTTTTGTTTAATTTTTGGGAAAAGGCAACGTTTGTATGCAGAAGATTGAAAAAAATGCAACCTTTAAATTCTCGGGAAAACATAACCATTGTTTGCAGAAGATTGAAAAAAAGGCAATCTTTAAATTTT
>NC_020491.1:21284793-21285992 GCF_000184155.1 Fragaria vesca subsp. vesca
AAATGCCAGATAGTTTGCCAATTAAAGCAACCAACAGGGATTTACCGACGAGTAGGAGTCCTAATGATCCAACTACAACGGGGAAGTTTGAAACAAGAAGTTTTGGATCAATAGACATTCCAACCTGAAAATTCACAAACAGTTGTTAAAGATGACATTATACATTTCAATAGGCTGACAGTTCACTACATGTCCAAGACAAGAACTCTTGATCCTATCCAGTATCCATAGACTGATATTTTTAAGATTGTTAATAGTAACTGATATCAAACATTATAATATGGGTGTGAAAGAAAGGAAACAAGAAGTTGCCACCATGAAGCACATACCGTCATGAAAAAGAGACCCAATAGAAGGCCGCGATATGGAGCAATGTCTGACTCAACCTGTAAGGAAAATTCAGTTTCCACAAGCAAACCAGCCAAAAATGCTCCCACTGCCCATGGACAGTCCAGCCTGTACATAAGAGGTAAAGATTAAGAGCTTTATAGCATTAAAAAGGAATATTATAAAGTTTTTAATAAATGCAGAACGTACCCTAGCAGTGAGAAGACTTGTTCCTAGAATAACAAGCAATGTGTTAGCAGAAAATATTTCTGCGTTTTGATTATCTGCAAATTGCCTATAAATTGGTCGAAGCAACTGCAAAACCACACAAAACAACATTAGGTCTAACACACAAGTTTGACTTTTATAGGAGCTTTAGCAGGATTCCCACCCCCAAACACCCCCAAAACATAAATTGATTATGAAAAATACATACATTGTGACTTGTTTACCTGAATTAACCCTTAATTACCTGAGCACAATGCTTTAATCGCCTATGGAACCTCTGCAGCCGACAATGAACAATTGTTGATGCCACTGAAACAGGGACAACAAATGGATCATCATTTAACCTGGCTTGTTCCTATTCATGAAGACAGTAACATAGCATTCATTATTAAGGTACAATATCAGAGTTATTATTCCCAATGTGATTTCTTTATACCCCAAAGGAAGTAGGCAAGAACCATGAGTCGGAGTTGGTCTGACACAAGTACGCCGCCCAAATGTTTATGACCTGAATCATTTTCAGTCATCTCAGATTATGGGCATATAATGCATGTGCAATACTAGCTAAAGAAGAAATTGGCACGGATAATTCATTCGCATACCTTCAAAGAAACTGAGACGGTCGGGCAAAGACATTGGATATC
>NC_020491.1:21286280-21304773 GCF_000184155.1 Fragaria vesca subsp. vesca
ATTGAATGACCAACTGAAAATCCTAAATACAGGTCACAAAACTTATAATGTCTTTACTGACCTGGACTCATGTCCTCCTTTCCTTGGCTTCCCAAATAAGAACTTTAAGACCTTAGAATCTTTCCGTGATATCTTTCCGATCAAAGGAAAATTCTTGTTTCTGTTTCTACGTCTGGCCTGTTCCATTGTGTCACTTTTTTCATTTCCTTTGTCCGTCTCCCTCTTATCTGCCAAATGGTCAACCTGTAAAACGGTTCAGTATCAATAGGTCATATATCGCTAATGCCATTTTGGTAACTAGGAATGTTTTAACATGTTACCTCGTTTGCAGGGATTTCCCCACAGATTCGGTGCTTTCTACCGCTGTCCAACATTACTGGGGGGTTGAGACTAAAGTTCTGTTTTTGCGACTCCTTGCAAATCTCTGCCACCAAATCATGCTCACCATTCTCCTTCATGGGAGGGATAATATTTTCAGCAACCTTATAGATGGTGTTTGCCCCCATTATCGTCACATCATGTATTACCTTACTAACAATACCTTCAATACCACCAACTTTCAGTTTACAGACCAACTCTTGTACTTGAATTACTTGTTGTTTCAATGTCTCATTATTTGTAACTAAACATCCCACTGTTGATTTAAGCCTCCACACGTTAGATTTTACAGCAGGTACTCCCTATTTCAACAATGATATACCTTCAAACACACTAATGTGGAATCCAGGACTACCGTAGGTCGATTCATTGGTCTCGCCTTTCCTGGCAGCAAACCTTTCTCAGAGTTTTCTTCTCTTATTTCTTCGGCTAGAGTCGTCACTTGAGGCCTCATCATTTGACGCCATCACCTACATGGGGTATATATTATCTCATTACATCAGACTAGATATCATGATATCACAAATTCATAATCAAATAAGGTAATATAGAGGTATAAACAAGACAACTAACAAACAACATGAATCAAATGCAGCTAAACAAATAACAAATCTATAAGCAGATGCATATGATATGATTAAAAGGTATCTGATTATAGAGACCCAGCTAAATCTACACGCAGCTAAACATGGAAGGTAATCAAAATTCGAAAACTAAGCATCAGTCTAAATACATAGACGTAGTACCATCAAAAAGTCTTCTAACCCAGTAAAACCCAGACTCTCGAATTGAAAAAAAAAAACTCCCACAAACCAATTCAACCCAGTATTCAAATAACAGTAATCATGGATCAGGGAGAGAAGAATAACTTAATCTTAGAACTGAAGAGAGCCCGCGCAAAATCTGAAAAATTGAATGCCAATTTAACTCTGAAAATCTAGATTAAGCAGAGAGAAACTGAAAGAAAAACAAGTTTGATATTTACCCTTCTTACCTCTCTTTCTTTCTCTCTCTTTGTGGAGGAGTCTCCGAGTGGGTTTTGCAGGAACAAGGCAGTGCTCCCGCTCAACCTGACCCTTGCAATTGAAAATAGGGGAACGAAAGGTGGGTTCGTTCTCTTGAAGCTTGGAATCCGAGCAAATGACTGCAATTCTCGATCGGGAAAGATTCGTACCCTGATTTGTAGTCAGTGCAGATTTAGCGTGGGTTTGAATCGGAGACTTCGAATCTCTTCGTCGGAGCCGCCGTCGTGGGATTAGGCCAAAGAGCAAGAATGGATTTTCTTTTTAGGTTTGGGTCGACTGTCTGCCTCCCGGTCCCACAGTCGTTTTTACTGTTGTTTCGTTTTTTTGCCTCTTCATCTGACTGAATCTCTCCGTCTTATTTACCAACGCACGTTAGACCCATGTGAAAGGTTAAAGTGCACCGAGGTGCACTGAATCCGCTCCGTCTTTCTTTATTGGTTTGATTTCCAGATGTGGTCTGTCAAGCTTTCCTTTCCAGAACCTTGGCCCGGAAAGTGGGTTGGGGGATTTATGGAGGAACAAACATTAAAAAAGACGAAGAACAAAGTCATTTTTCTTGTTAATAAATGTAGTTCAGTGGTAGTCATTTGAATTAACATGAATAAAAACCAAGAAACAGACTTCCCCGCTTCCCTCAAGAATAGAAACAAGGAATTCATTGAGGAGCCACCGCCCTGGATTGCTTGCAGCTTCTATGGAGCCGAGCGGTACGGATTTTGGCTGGGTTTGTACTTTCTTTCTTTGACAAAGTTAGAAAAGATTGATAAACTTTGATCTAGGGCTGAGTATACTTGGGGACATTTGCTTGGTACATATAGAACCACCCCTATCTCTAACAACAGTTTTTGCAAATGGACTTGGAGGTAAGATTATAATATCAACTTATCAAACATCGAGGCACCATGGAGCTGCTAATTGGTGCTGTTTCTTTGCAATGCCCAGCACTGTACCTGCTTTAATCCAAATCCAGTGTAGAAAACAGTGATAATACCAAAAATCTGTTTCTACTCATTGGACATCTTCGAAATCATCTTCATCTTGATGTGTTACTGGCAAGTGCCTTGTATGGAATGAGCCTACCTGTCCAGTTGCATCTGTCATTGTGGAGCGAACAATCTGCAAGTTCATTTCAAAAGTTAATAAGTTCTCTTACCAACAAAACAGCATCATAGTATGTTTACACTTCATAGTATCGACCACCTATTAGGTTACAGAGGTCAGTTCATGAACCCACTTTTGCGGCAAAGCCAAGTGCATGTATGCAAAAATCATTATCTGTACCTCAGAAGTCTAGTTTTCCCCCAATAAAATAGCACTGAAATTTCAGAGTAATGACCATAGATTACAGAGTCAGCACACTATCCCATTTAAAGGGAAACCAAGTGCATGCATGCAAAACTATTAATTTATGAGATTGCTAGGTGTACCACTAAAAAACCACCTAATCAGAAGTTTTCGTTAATGACGTGACAAGCCACATTAGCTACCACATAAGGTAGCAGTGGTATTGGCATTGTTCTTTACTCCATAGTATTAAAAGTACAAACATTCTAGATAGTCTTGAATACCAAACATAAATGTATGACCGTGACAAACGAAACTTTGAGGTAGCTGTGGTACTGGCGTTCTTCACTGATCACTAACTTTTATGAGAAAGTCTTGATGTACTAATTGAATATACTAACAAAATTTGTATGACAGTCACAAACAAACAGATCAATGGTATGCTACGGGCTGATATACAATAGATCTGGGCTGAAGTTAAATCTAAGTAGTAAACGTTGAACAGAACTAGCTACTTAAAAGTTCAACATTTACCACGAATCTACTCTTTCTCTACAACAAAGAATGCACTCCAAAAAAAAAACTATTTTACAGACTGCTGGCTTTTTTTTATAAGAAATATAATTCATTGCTTAAAAAGAAATATGACCTTCTTTTCATTGCTGGCAAGTCTTTTGTGGACATGACATCTATGAAAAGAGCTCCAAGAAACACAAAAGACTGCCACCAAAGAAAGAACAATGAACAAGCAGAAAAACAGCAGAACAGCAACTGCAAACCCTTATTCCCAACCAAAGGAATTGAAGGCCAAAAAGATGCTCATATGATCCAAAACAATTGTACCTTTTGCACTAAATCACAAAATTGGGTTCAATATGACAGCTCAAGTTACATTCCGTGAACACCCTTCATTTATGTATTTTTCAAAATGCAAATGCCATTGGACAGTGCAAAAACAGACTTGCACTCTCAGCCTTTTATTCACCCATTATACACCACTGAGCATAAGGGCTTCTTGTTCATACCAAATAACTGGTATATTTACCTTCCCTGTGCAATAACCCGAAACAAAAACCCAAACGAGGGATTTTAGGCTTCCAAATTACAGAATATGGAATGAAGCGAGGAAGAGAATCGCTAACCCATCAACACCTTGAAGAAAGACTTGCAAGAAAATCAAACCAAAGCCCAACATCCTCCTCCTTTTTAATCTATATATGAGATCCATGTTCCAATTCGTTCAAACCCCTTTTTAAACAGAAGTTCCAACTAAAGGTAATAGAACCATCCGTACAGATCCTAGAAATGGTATGATTATAATGCAGTTATAATCTATGAGTTGCAAAAAAGCTATAACCTGACCAATGACAACATACAAAAACAAATTATTTCCTTATGCGCTAACTTTCAACATATTTAGGTCGAACGCTGATCACAGTATTCAGGTGCGCTGGATGGAAATTTATCACAGGGATTTTTCAAGGCTAAATAGACGCAAGATGGACTAAATTTGGGAGAGATTAAGATGGTGGGTCAGCTTTTTGGGCTCCTGTTTCAGCATCCTTCAAAGACTGATCTTTCTCAAATTCTGCTAGATTGGAAGGCAGCAGTAGTCTTGGCTTTTGCTTCCTTGCGGTGAGTAGTATGAATCCTAGTTGGTTTTGATTAAACTTTTTGATTTGTTGTTTTTCTCTATTGTTAACACCTTTGTCCCATTTTCTTTGATTGCATCATTTTCTTTTATCGATAAAATCTGCTGCTTCTTTACTTAATAAATATTGGAAAATCCAGCCATTTGCATGCAGTCCCTAATTTCTCTCAATGACATTGTACTAAAAGGACTACTAACTACTATCTTCTTTTCACAGGTTATCTTCAGCAACTTTGTTTAGGACATCTATCAGGAAGAGAATGGCTTCTCAGTACCTCCACTATGATTCTCTAAACCATAACTACTCATCTCTATGATAAAGCTTCTAAAAAGGAACAATCTCATGCACAAGTTTTTCCTCATTCTCAATTAAGTCAGTCAGCACATATTAAGTAAACCTTCGGAGCACTAGCAAATATGCTTATCTCAATCCTCAATATTCTTGTTGGTATACTAAGGCTGTTAGCTTAAATTCTAATCCATAGAGTCGAGGCAAAGCAAACTATGTCTAAATTCTCTATAAATCCTAACATGCAACACAATGATGTGATTGATGTCCCACTGTCCAATATAAATGAATTCTAAACCAAAAAGATGAAACAAAATGATGTCCCACTGTCCAATATAAATGAAGCAGCTGTAGTTTAATCTCTTTGTTTAGTTCTAGTTCTAAAAGTTTAGCTGCTATGCCTTTAGTCGTAGATGCTCTCTTTTCTTTTTAAGCGGACTCCTTGTCGGACTCATTGTTTTTTGCTTTTTGTCTCAATAAATAGCTGTTTCTTTAAAAAACAAAAGAGAATATAAAACCCCAAAACTTCCATACAATAGTACAATGCAGGTTTTGACCACAAAGCAGCAACATATTGCTTGATTAAGAGTGGGGAAAAAACTAGTATTGCACAAGAGATCAAAAGATCATAGTAGCTATTGGTTGAACATACCTTCTCTATTTCATCAAGAAGAACAGGGTTCTCTCTCAAGTACTGCAATGATTTATCTCTTCCTTGACCCAACCTTTTTTTATCACAATAAAGTACCAGTGGTTAGATGCAGCAGTTTTGCAGTGACAGAAAAAGAGTTTAAGACACGTCTGTGGTAGAGAAACGGAAAAGAATAACACTGCAAAGAGTTAAAGACAGACAATACTTCTGTTGTTTATTAATAAAGTCCAAAGAACAAAAGCTTGAAGTCTAATCACATTCTGTGTTTCAGCAAAGAGCAGGAGAACACATATCGCCATTTCACATCACATATTACCATAATATCATACGTTGATTGCAAAAGAAAAAAAAAATCCACTTCATACTCTGCCTCATTATTGGCAGTTCTTTAGGTCGAGTGCCTGGAATGGAACAAAAGGCTAAGGAAGGTAGGTGTAAGGAGCTGGTTTAATTATAAACACAGATGTAAGGAAAAAATACAACTGATTTTCTTATTCAAGCTATACTAGTGCATAGAGTTGCCAATGATTCTGACGAGACTTCTGTACATAAAAATTTTCTTATTCAACTGTCAGGAGGTGGTTCAACTATAAACACAGACCTACGAAAAAATCTATTGATTTTCTTATTCACGCTATACTAGTCCATATTGCTAAACCTAGGATTCTGACAACACTTATGGAAATTAAAATCATTCTATTAACTGATTCAAAAAAATAATAATATTATCATTCTATTAACAAAATGTTGTTTCCTATCATTAATAAATGAATTACTAAGTAAAACGAGACTCCAACTCCTAAATAAAATGACAGGTGCTCGGGCACTTCATTGCTCATGGCCAGCAAAATAATTCAAAGATGACAATAGAAAATCAAATACAAACCTGTGGTCCCCATAGCTATACCAAGATCCCTTCTTCACTATAACATCCATCATTTCAGCACAATCCAAAATGCAACCCTAAAGAAATAGAAGAGTCAAAAAAGAATGCACTTCACACTTTTCAGAGGGGAATGTCTAATATGTTGTGATACTTACCAATTTACTTACTCCCTCTCCAAACACAATTTCAAATTCCGCTTGTTTGTATGGCCTCGAAACCTACAACAGCTTCTTAGGATGAGGATCTCAGCCAATGAGCAACATCAATTAGAAGTGTAACAAGTATTGGATAAACTACTAAAATGATGGACATGGACATGACTAAATGCATCCACGAATATTTACTACAATCTGTAGATCAGGATACAGCAGTTGATTACAAAAAAAAGAATCTTCAAAGAAGATGAAACTGTTCTTACAAATCTGAAGAATAAAAAATGATCAATTGGTTTTGCCCGAGAACTCTAGGCTTCAGCAAAAAATGCAAGTGCAATCTAGTGATTATTGACAGTTAGAACTTAGATCAATCTTTTTTCATGGCCGCAACTGCGGTTAGACAAGTGCTCAGAGGCAGTAAAAAGAATTTTGAGAAATTAGGCATAAACAATTAAGAATGGCACTACAATATATCAAACTCTATACCAGTAATAGATGTCTAGATACTTCTAGCCAGTCTAAAATATCTAGCAAGAAGTCAACCACTGTGCACTTCACTATCAAAAAAAAAAAATTTGAGAAACCCTAAAAAGGCAGAAATTATTCTGATGTTTTTTAAAGTACCTTACTCTTCTGCACTCGTACACGGACCCGAACCCCAATTTCCTCGTCTCCTTTTACCTAATAAGTATAGAAATGTATACTCAGAGAGCAAACACCACAGCTCAAAATTGAAATGATCAAACAAATAAATTCATCGATCTATAAAAATAACTAATGCACGAGAAGAAAAAGTGGCTATTGTGCTTACAGATTTTATTTTCCCTGTAGATCGTATTTCCAGGCGGACTGACGCAAAGAACTTCAATGCAATTCCTCCAGATGTCACTTCTGGATTCCCGTAATACACACCAATCTTGCAAAATGAATAGCATCATTCAATTTGGAAGCGAAGTTCTTGTGAATTCTGATTAGGGGATATAAATTACCATGGATCTATCATAACAATTGCCACCGTATATAAACAGATGTTTCTTACTTGAGTTCAACTGCTTGGATGTAGACACTCGATCTACAGGATTGCAATGTATCTAAGCATGTACAATGTATATCTGAAATTTAAGGCTCAGATACAAGTGCCTAAACCCAGGCACTCAAACTCAGTAACGAATCCAAGATGTATGATTGGCAAAAGAAATCATAGAAACGTTGTTAAGTAAAGTTACCTTATATCTTATTTGATTCAAGAATATGAGAGTACATCCAGCTTTAGATGCATTTCCTGACATTTTGCGCAATGCTTGGCTCATAAGGCGTGCTTGCAAACCCATTTGCTGCATCCCAATCTCACCCTATGTAAATGACCAGGAAGTCATTTTACTTGTATGCAAAATTGCATATCTGACATTCAAAACTACCAGCAAAAAGAAAAAGAAAAACAGTTACTTCAATCTCTGCTCGTGGAGTGAGAGCCGAGACAGAATCAACACATATAAGATCAATGGCACCAGATCTGCACATTCGATCTGCAACTGAGGTGATAAAAATCAATTAGTGTGTCGAGAATACTTCCACAGTACTTACATTGTTCCAACAGAATATGCACATAGTTAAAGATCTTACTCTCAAGTGCCATTTCGCCATGATCAGGCTGGCAGACAATCAGATTTTCAACATCTACTCCCAATGCTTTTGAATATGCTGGATCAAAGGCATGTTCTGCATCAACAAGCATAGCATTTCCTCCAAGCCTCTGCATATTACCATTAAAAGCAAAACTTTGGTTCCATCACAAACACCACAATTTTGAAGAAACAATTGGTTAGATACTGGAAACTAAGGTTCCAAAGGAAAGTTCATACAAATACAGTACCTGCACCTCTGCGATTGCATGGAGTGCTAGAGTTGTCTTTCCACTACTTTCTGGACCAAATATCTGGTAATAAACACAAGCATATAAATCAGCCTTTCATCAAAGAAACTAACAAAACAAAATATGAAGAGCACTAAACTGTTTCTTTGGAAAGGCATAAACTTTGTTGGTGTTTGGGTTTAAACTCTTAAAACAAAGCAACATGGAACAAACAAGAATTTTAAAGAGCCAATATACTCAATAGGATAATTTACAAGAGGACAACTTCCTTGGGACAACACTCCCAAGTTTTCTCTGATTTATTTGCAAGTTAACAGCAAAAGAGAGAAGACAACTTCAATTATACCAATCTTCAACCACCTTAATCAAATTTAAATTTCTCTAGCATTCATCTGATGATTTAAATATTCTAGATTGTAATCAATACTGTTTTACATTAAAAAAAATAACTATCAAGATGGTCCTTGAATTGAAAATCTGCCCACCTAGACTTATTCCACCTCAAAGAAGGATGATGAACCCATATGTTCTAAAATGTATGTGTCTTCTATTATCCAAATTCCTTACAATTGCTTTTGTATTCAGGAGAAAGGAAGAGTCAATCACTGGCAGTAAGTGTGGAGGTAGGTTGTCTAACACTAGAGAGGCTTGTTGCTAATCAAGCACATAGTTTGGAGTATTATCTTTAACGAAACCTCACTGGAAATTCAAGAAACAACTAAGTGCACAAGCGTGAAAACAAAGAAAATGGGAATTGAGAACACACACCTCCACAATTCTCCCTTTGGGAAGGCCACCACCTAAGGCAAGGTCCAATGTCAAGCAACCACTGGGGAAAGTTTCGCTGCAAAAATCAACAACTCTACTTACTAGTGCCCTAAAACACTAAGAAAGAAAGCAGCAAAACAAAAAGGGTAAGGCAATACATACACCAAAGCTCCGCCGGCGCTGCCTAATCTGGTAACACTTCCTTTGCCGAAGGAGCTGTTTATATCGTTCATGGCTGCCTCAAGAGCTTTCTGGCGGTCGAGGAAGAGCGAGTCGGAGTCGGCAGTGGAGAGAGCACCGTTCACTTTGACTTGGAGCTCAGAGCGGACCCTTTTGGCCGCCATTGATTGAAGGTTGAAGCGCTGTGGGAGGGAGCAAGAGTGGAATAAGAGGGGAGTGGGGGTGGACATGTAATGCGTCATGCTTGAGCTGCTGGTTCTGAACAATAAACCCATCGGATTCGTTTGAGGGCTTGATATACGATGATTTTGGAAGAAGAAGAAGAGAGGGAATGGAGTGGTTTTGGGTTTGCTAAGAAGAAGAAGAAGGAGAAGATGGTAACTGTGAGCTCAACACCCGAAACATTTTGCCTCTTTGGCAAAACTAAACTTTTTACTTTTATACCAAATAGCGTAGCCATAGCAGCTGTTACTCTCCTAATTTATTTTATGATTAATTTCAGTTTACCCATCAATTTAAGTCAATTATTATATTGGTCTTTTTTTTTTAATTTCATCAAAAACACCCATCAACTTTCAATTTTCATCAGCTGCACATGTTCAAACCTCCAATCTTCATCTAATTTCTCTATCAAGTGATGATTTGATATCAAGAAGAAAGAAAAAAGAAAAAATAGACAAATTGCATTCAATCCCACCAAAATCACCAAGGTTAGGGGGTTATGATGGGAACGAAGATGTGTATATTATAGGGAGAAAATGGTCTGAAATGTAACTTTCAGAATTTGACTTTCTTCTTGATATCAAGTCATCACTTGACAAAAAAATTGGATGGAGATTAGAGATTTGGACATGCGCGACTAATGAAAATTGGGAGTTAAAGGATGTTTTTGATGAAATTGAAAGAAAAATGACTAACATGATGATCGACCTAAAATTAATAAGGATAACATGAAATTAGTCTTTTATTTTAGCATCTATATTTTGAATTGCCAAACGGCAAAAATGGAATTTACTACGAATTATTAAATTACATTCTTAAACATCAATCACCATGTCGATTGACCGACGTTGTCACCAAATTCTTTGCCAATTGCTCTTGTCCGAAATGATAGCCTTGATCTTTCTCGACGCCAATTTTCTTCTTCTTCTTAGAAGCTTTTTCCGGCGAGTTTGGGCACACTGGAGAAAAGTTTCAAGATCCAAGAGCGGAATGATCGTTTCATCCTATCCTTTGATCTTCGCAAAAATCAAAACAAGGTATGAATTTGTTGTCCTCCAAGAGTATGATGGAATTGCTCCGATCAAAAGTATAGATCTCCACATGCTGCACTTGTGGGTTAACATCAAAAACATTCCTCCCCTGTTTCCCTGTTTGGGACACTGGAATGGATTGAACACATCGCCTCTGCTACTGGTAAGTTCGTCCACTTGGATGACAAACTTTTTGAGAATGAAGGCAAAGTTAGGGTGTTTGTTGCTCATGATATCAAGCAGCCTTTATGTATACAAAAATCAATAAAAAGCACTGCTAAGGATGAACAAGAGGTTCAATTTTTCTATGAACGACTAATTGGTAATTGTGATTATTGCAAGCTTATTTAGCATGAGAATGATTTTTGCCTTCTGTTGGGGATATCAAATGTCAAATCGGTGAATAAGGATAAACAGGTTCAGGGTGTTCCTCCTGGTTTCAGACCTCGAAGATTAGGTGAAGGCCTTACCAAGTTCAAATTCCATGGACAGACAAGACAAGCTCGCCTGCAGCCAATTCTCCCATGGTCCCATGGATAAGGATCATCTCCTTGGCCGCCTCTCCTCCTTGTTTGTCCTTGGCTTTAAATCCTATCCATTCAGTCAATATCCAAAGGTCCTTAAGATGACACCTCAGCAAAACTCCACTAAAACTCATTTAATGACTAATTTAATGAAAAACGTCGTTAAGAAGCATCGTTTTTTTTTTGGACAAAATGTTAAGCCCTCCTCTATCTTCTCCTTCGTCTTGGCTTTCTTTTTTTTTTTTTTCTTGGGGTTTCAAAGGTCTGAAGAGGCCTCAATTCCCATATATCCAAACGACAACCTCACCAGCAACTAGGGTTCCTCCGGGATTCAATCTTTCTTCGACTTCAGTTTTAGGGAATTCACGAGTAATTGGGATTTTCGAATTTGAATCTGGGGATAGGAATGTACAATTTCAGCCAAACCCAGGGAGCTGAGGATGCATATTTACAGTCACCCACCGACAAGAATTTGAGAATCTATGGGTTTAATTGGTCTGCCAAATTGAATCTTTATCATCTATATATCTTCATCATGTTTATGTGGGACTCGGTTGTTTTAGTTTCTTATCATTGCAGTTTGCTTGAGTTTTATCAATTATTATTATTTGCATCCTTGGTGAGATTTAAGTGAACTGGTAAATAGAAAACTGGGTAAGTTTGCTTTGCCATAGATTGGGGTTGTGAACTTGTGATTAGATTAAGGTCTGTGTGAGGTATTGCATTTGTGCAGAGCATATGGAAAGCATATGTTTGTAGTCTTTGTACAAACAGAATTAACCCAGTCCACACCCAATCGAGCTATACCCAAATTCATAATCTCCCTCCACATCTAAATACAAGCATAGTGGATCCGGATGATGAGCTTCGGAATCTGCTGAAATGAGTCCGAACCCATCGCCTACGACGGGTTCAAGCCTTCGATCGGGTCGGATGCACATTGCTCAAAGAGTTCTCAAAGTAGTTCATTGTTATATCCAAGGGTTCAATCCTTCTGGTTGTATGTCTCTGTTTATTCTTTTGGTCTTCAATTCATTGTTTCAAGTTTGATGGATTCAATGGAAAGTGCAGATTTTGGGTGTTGCAGAGGTCGTTGCAGAGTGCAAAAGATGGAGGAAGACGGTGAAGGGCCAAAAGAAGGAGATTGTGGATGGCGTTAACACTGTTGATGGCGTTTAAGTGTTGTTAGCTGTGCAGCATTAATATTTTGTAATTAATATAGAGTTTGCTGATGTGGAGTCGTAGGAGCCTTAAGATATCTCATCTACGGCTGAGATAGAAAACCAAGGATAACCAAAGCCAACTACCAGCCAAGGAGAGGATCCTAATCCTTCTCCCATACCCCGAAACCTAGAAAAGCCGGAGGTACTAAAAAAACAAAAGTGATCCTGATCGAGAACCAAGGCACTGATGCTATGGACAAGAGACTGCAACTCCGGGGACAGACGAAGCTGCACCAAAACAAGGTTTGAATGAAAAGATTGACAGCACCATGATACACGTATATTTAAAAACCCTTCTTCCGCATTATGCTTGGCCTTGGATATGGTGGTATATGATAGAAAAAGTGAATTGGTTCATGAGGAGAAGGAGAATGTGCTTGTGGAAGTTTGTAGTGATTCAGACGCCTCTTTCACCGAGGAGGATGCAAAACAAATTGATGATGGTGAGGACCTTGGATAAAACCAGGTTGCTAAACGTGCCTCACCGCCACCTCCTACAGCTACAAAGCTAAGCAATCCTCTACATGACTTATTCATGAAATCCACTAACCAAACTGACTGCTTGATCTCTGAATCTTTTTGAGGCCTCTCGTGATACTGGTGAATAAAGAACAGATGCAGAGCACAACAGATGCAAAAAAGAAAAGAGGACGACCTATTGGAGCAAGAACCAAAAATCCCTCCAAATCCAAGAAGCTATCAGAGGCGCAAGAAACTTGTTACGCATTCCTGCAAAAACCTTATAAACATTTTTGTTGTTTTAGAAGAACGTGGTCATATTATTGATCATAGGGAATGTAGGAAGACAACTCAAACACAATTCACTCTCGCGGGGTACGGAAAAATCGAATTATGAAAAAAAACCTAAACCAAAGCCTTAAATAAGGGTTATGATCAATAAATAAAAGCTGTCAGTATAATTTGACTTATCTGAATAGTTCCGAGCACACATTGCTCTAAACACAATAAGATACCAAAGCCCAAACTAGGGCTCAACTTCCCCAATCCAAGGAACTAACATGCTGAAATCCTGGTGCAGAAAGGTTGTCGCCGGCCATGCCATCGCCGTTGTCATCACCCCAATCCAAGTCCCAGCCCTCGGCATCAAAAACAACCGCGAACAAGCTGACAAATGCATCAAAGGAAGACGACCCCAACCACCGTGACACAAGTGCCCTGGTCATCCGACCGAATACATAACCACCTACTCTTAAGATCTGGCCGCTGTCAGAACATTCCCACCGACCAACACCAACAATCTCACCCGACGTCTCCTTATGAAGCAGATCTCGTCATCACCCAGACTACACTAACCACCACACACAGCAGCCCTAGCACCATCACCGCTTCCAAGAGTGAGCATATCTCTCACCCTGTCACCCCCTTCCGTCTCAACAAGAGGAGAATATTTGTCAACGGCCTAACGCCTGAAATCCGAGATGAGATTCAAGGTGACATTAATTTTAAAAAAAGCATGTAACAACTGTTTTTTTATTATTTTTTTTTATGACCAAACGAAGTTCAGATACAACAATGAATCTATTATGAATCGAACTCATGATATCCCATTTACTATGTTAAGAAAAATCCGAAATGAGATTCAAGATGACATTAATTTCAAAAAGAAGCACGTAACAATTTATTTTATTTTATTTTTATGACCAAACGCAGCTCAAATACAACAATGAGGCTATTGTGAATCAAATTCATGGTATCCCACTTACCATGTTAAGAAAAATCCAAGATGAGATTCAAGGTGACATTAGTTTCAAAAAGAAGCATGTAACAAATTTTTTTTTATGACCAAACGCAGCTCAAATACAACAATGAGTCTATTGTGAATCGAACTTATGATAAATATCTTACTTATGAGAAGAAACTTAAACTACTAGACCAAATCGTTATGAATTGAGACTTAAACTACTAGACCAAATTGTATAGGGCAGTAACATGTAACAATTGAGTCATCCTTTATAAAGTGATCGTAAATGAATAATAATTTGTTTCGTTCAAGCCGCTAATTAATCTCTATGAAAAAAGTGTTACTCTTATACAGTGGAGGCCTCGACACTAAAAAGTAAAATCAAGTTTTACTTGAGAAATTACAGTGAGCGAGTGACCCGGAAAGGGAGGCTGGGAGCCTTATTATATATATACATGCTCACGAGTATTTAGGGCAAGATGAAGCAAAGCAAAGAGAGTCTTGGGCTTTCCGATTGAGCATGGACCAGGTTAGTCTCTTTTGATTTCAATTCCAAACTCTGCTGATTTTGTGTGTGAATCTGCGTCTGATTTTGGTGATGAATTGGATTGCAAGTACGAGAAAGTAGAGAAGATTGGGGAAGGGACTTACGGAGTGGTGTACAAGGCGCGTGATCGTGTCACGAATGAGACGATTGCTCTCAAGAAGATTCGGTTGGAGCAGGAGGATGAGGGAGTCCCTAGCACCGCCATTCGAGAGATTTCTCTCCTCAAAGAAATGCAGCATGGCAACATTGTCAGGTATATCCTCATTATACAGCTTTGATTTTACATGAAATGATTAAGCATATGTATAGTTTTTGTCGTTCTTGTTCCGATTTATGTGTGAGTCATGTTGTTTTTTGCTGTTGAGATGGGTGCATTTTCTTGGGAATGTCTTGGTTTTGATGGGTGTCTGCTTGGCAGGTTACAGGATGTGGTGCACAGTGAGAAGCGCTTGTACCTGGTGTTTGAGTACCTTGACTTGGATTTGAAGAAACATATGGATTCCACTCCTGATTTTGCAAAGGATCCCCGCCAAATTAAAGTGCGTGATTGCTTTCTGCTCTTTGACTGTTTGTGAACTATACTGGATTCCACTGCCACTCTTTGTTAGTGGCACAGGATTTTACTGATGTCAATGTTCTTTATAGTTATGTGGTAAGGAAAATGGATATATATATTACACAGATATACATATAAATGAACATATGTAATAGTTTATGAATGAGAAATAACTGGAGATGATAATTGAAGTATTGTTTACTTTAGAAACGTATGTTATAGAATTGGTTTCCACCGAGTAGTTATGTGAAAACAGTTTAGGGAGATTGGTATTACATATCAGATGAAGACAATTTCTTGATTGTGCCCCTTGTGAATGTTATGGGAGGTTAGAAAGATTGTGGGGGAGATGCTTATAAACTCATGCAGATAAGCTTATCAAGCTATCAGCTGGAAAATTTTCATTTGGCTGTGGATTCCGTATTTGTCATTTATTTCTTGCTGTACCCATTGTTGTGTGATGTTTATGCTTGCTTCTAGTTGTTACTGCCTTTATCAAGCTTGAAGTTGTTTGCTTTGTTATATAGTTCATCATGATTCTGATAATAAGCTATTGCAATATTACGTACAACAGAATGTCATTCGGTCATGTCCCCTTTCTGCAGTTGTTCCTGTATCAGATTCTCCGAGGCATTGCTTATTGTCATTCACATAGAGTTCTTCACCGCGATCTGAAACCCCAGAATCTGCTGATAGATCGTCGTACTAATGCACTCAAACTTGCAGATTTCGGACTGGCCCGAGCATTTGGTATTCCTGTCAGGACATTTACTCATGAGGTACGACTGTCTCTCTAGTAGGTCATGATATTTAGTTGTTGCAACTTTTAATCAACAGAAACGGAAACTGTCCAAAGTAGGTTGCAGCTTGTACCAATAATATAATCCGGAAGAATCAATATTATCCAAAAAGGAAAAAATTGATATAATCTGGAACTACTTTACTGAAGAAACAATAAACCCATGTGAAAGCCTGATACCACTTGGAAGCTTGCCTAGCCATTTTTATTCACAAATCATAGTGGCCTTTTGCGGTTTTAGATGCGATTCCTGTAGCTTCTTTATCACTAACTTAGTGTGAGATCAATGTAATTTCTGTAATTTCTAATTGAAACACAGTTGTTTGTTGGTAACAATCAATTATTCAAGTTAGTAGTATGCTTTATATTATGGTACTTTCACTAATGTTTTAAGGAGAGATGCATTAAGAAAGAAAAAGGACAATGCATGTAGGGTTTTAGACATACAAAGACTTATTGTTTGCCTATGACTACACTGTGCTCTTATCTATTTGCACCACTTTGAGATCAGGGAAAACTAAACGATCGCAACTTCAGTCCTTATAATATTTCTAGGCTTATGTTATTAATAGTTGGCAATCTCTGTAGGTGGTGACCCTCTGGTACAGAGCACCGGAGATATTGCTTGGATCCCGCCATTACTCTACACCAGTTGATGTGTGGTCGGTGGGTTGTATATTTGCTGAGATGATAAACCAACGGCCTTTATTTCCTGGGGATTCTGAGATTGATGAATTGTTCAAGATATTTAGGTGAAGGATTCCCAACCAAATCTGTGATTTCCTACTTTTTTTTTTTGGGAAGACATGCAGCGGAATCTGTAATCTGTGATTTCTTACACTGTTGCTTTTTATCTGAAGAATCTTGGGTACTCCAAATGAGGATACGTGGCCTGGAGTGAGTAGTATGCCTGACTTTAAATCTTCCTTTCCTAAGTGGCCATCTAAGGTATTTCTACTTTATGTGGGTTATCTACTCCCATTGTGAATTCTCAACTTTTTGTGTTGGTGAGGTGTTGAATGAGCATCCTTTACTTTGCAGGACTTGGCAACTCTAGTTCCAAATCTTGAATCAGCTGGTGTCAATCTTCTTTGTGTAAGTTCTTTAAAAAGCTTTATGTACCTCTGTGATTTAATAGTGTGCTACATAGTCCGCTGGTCATTCTTACTTAGTAATTTGTTCTGGTATACTGGGAATCGTTGAGTTCCGACTGGGAGACAAGATGATAGGGCCATAAGCCTTGAGTACTGTATATACAAATTTGTTCTGTAGTAGATTTCCCTTTCTCCTTGTTCCTGAGATCACCCACTTTTTTTGGGTGAAATTTAACATTCAATTTTAGAAAACAAGAAAAGAAAGTATTCTGGCCTTCGGGGCTTATATAGAGCCTGGAAGTAGAGGGTGCTGACCATATTACATCTGCATATAGTTAGTTTCTTCTAGTAACTTGTAGTCTTCGTCTGATTTTTCATATACAAAATGTTTACTTTTAAAGCATCTCTTCTCTTTGGTTTCAGAAAATGCTCTGCTTGGATCCCAGCAAAAGGATTACAGCCAGGAGTGCTCTTGAGCATGAATACTTCAAAGATATTCCATTTGTACCCTGATTCTGTCTTCAGTTTGTGCCAAGTGTTTATACTGTAGCCTAGCATCCTGAATTCGGTGTGAATGACAATAGTGTGTTGCTCTGGTGATTTTTTCCTCTCAGTTCCTCGACCATCCTGATTATGTTCCAATTTGGCTTTCAGCAGACATGTTATCATCAATTACTGTCTGCTGTCAGTGTTTTGTGTTCTTATTTCCTTTTAAAGATATGCATGTGATGGTGGCATTTTCTAAGTGCTTGTCATTTGCAATACATAATCCTGTGAGAACGATTTTCCTCGAGGAATGTAAAAGATAGATTTTCCTTTTGAAATGCTCCCATGTCACATGTTTTGTGAAAATGCTATAATTATTTCAATCTTCGCAAAGCAAAGCAGGTTGACCCTGCTTTATGTTCTTTGTAAAATGTTGTTTCGTTCCTTTTGATAATTAAATATCTTTGCGAAATTGATATTATTGTGATAGGCAAGTGTGTCTGTGTGTGCCATTGAGCGAGTAGTCTTTAGTCTTGGAAGTATAGGAAGTAAAAGGATGGGATCGCTCAATGAATGGCGAGCCCGAGGAGGGAGGGAGGCAAGAGGCAAGAACCATACTTCTGAGAAGTGGTGGGGTGGCACAGATCTTGTTTGAATTAGGGGATTAACTAATCGTTTCTTGCAATGCATGTATGTGTTTGTGAACTATAGACAAGTGGAGGTCCAAACCTCATCTAAACAACTGATCATATTTTCTCAAGTTGTTCTTGTAGTTATGCTGTTTAGACTAATTGCAATGGCTTGCCCTCTCTTGTTCTTTATCCCCATGTGGAGGAGTGGCTGAATTTCGTTTTCAAGAATGCCTCGAGCTCATTTTTTAGTCAGTGACTACAATTAATCATGATATCTAAATTAGATGAAACTTTATAGAGATGTTCTGCACATAAGGTTATAGACATTGACCGATAATTATGTGAAAATGTGACCGAAAAGTGAGTCAAATAAGAAGCCCCACACTTTTATTTCAAATTGAGACTCCGTTTTACATGCTATATGTTGAAACATATTTACAACTAAAATGTAAAAAAATAGGAAGAAGTTTTGTAAGCGAGAGATCATATGTCCTAAACTCTAAACTCAAGGCCTCAGATCGCACCCACGTGGAAGA
>NC_020491.1:21305168-21307230 GCF_000184155.1 Fragaria vesca subsp. vesca
AAAAAAAAAAAAAAAAATAACCGTAATTGGTTTACTGGACACTGGTTAATTAGGACTCGGATCATCTCCTCATATTTGTGTGCTCATATCTCCTCACAAAACAATCATGACCGTCTAAGATTAATTAACGGTCAGATGTCTTTAGTTTAGATTTTGAGATATTTTTCATCTCTTCTCTCTTTCCAGTATCTCGTCTAATTAACTCTAACATAAAAAAAATAATAATATAGACGAACTTCATTTCTATTATTATTAATTTTTTTTTTTTCGTGAAGAGAAAGGAAAAATGTCCCTATGAAATAACAAGGCTACTGTAAATAAAACCCAAAATTCTCTGAACAACAAAAAGCACACAGATATAGAGCAAAATGCATAAACAAAGGCAAAATTTACATTCAATATTCACTGCGACAGTAAGAGCACAACCATCTTATAGAATCAAAATTTACAATCAAGATACAATCTCAGGTATACATATCTAAACCAAACCCAGCAATACAAAAACCAATACTTGAGTGAAATGAACTTTTGACTAAAACAGCAACCAATCCCATGAAGGGCACCACCGAGATCCTAAGTTTCCAATCATAGCATACCGAGCCTGCCGCCACCACCGGAAGAAATGGACTGATCGGATGGTCGCCCCTGCTCAAACTGACCCTCCCAAACCAGGGAGATCGGTCGTTAGAGAAAATTATTTGTGAGACAAAAGCGGGAGGTCAGATATGGAGGTGGAGGTGTAAATCTGGCACTATCTTCGAGGTGGAGTTTATGGGGAAGGGGATGAGAATGAAGAGAGGTGAATTGGGGTATACATGTGAGGAAGAGAGACAAGAGCTCTAGAGAACTTGATTTCTGGGTATAGATGTGAGGAAGAGAGACTGAGAGACGAGAAAGATGAGAGAAAGAAGAGTATAGATATGAGAGAAGGATAAGAGATATTGAGATGAGAGATGAGATGAAAAATATCTCAAAACGTAAAATTATTTACATTTTAATTTTTGACCGTTGATTACTCTTGAACGGTCAAGATTGTTTTACGAGGAGATATGAGCACGCAAATATATTTGAGGAGAGGATCCGAGTCCGGTTAATTACTAGCATCTGTGAAGGTGAAATTCCAAAATCGAGAGTTGTGGAAATGGCAGCGATAACCCTCCTTCAAATCTTCCTCCTCATTCATCACTCGCTTCCCCTCTTCTACCCTCTACTCCCCTCTACTCCCCTCGCCGTCTTCTCAGTCTCTGCTCCAACGCCCAGGTCCTCTCTCTCTTTATCTATCTATCTATCTACATGTGGTCGTAATGTGTCGTATTTGATATCACTGTTGCGTGGTCCCGGCTCAGGTTTCAACTGCGGAAGCCAACGGATCAGTAGTTGGGGATCTACTGGACTACCTCAACGAGTCTTGGACTCACTTTCATGCTACCGGTACTGCTCTAACTTTTGACTATTTTTCATTTCCGAGCAATTATCATCCTAGGGATTTCAGATGAATTTTGTTAGTCAAGGCTCTGTTTGGTTGCTGAGAAAATTAAAGGAAGAGGAAACTAATGATAAGATGATAGAAATTATGGAAAAGAATCTCTTCAAAGCTCTCTTTGGAGTAATGTTCCGGAATTCCGAGCTTCGATTGTTGACATTTAAATGGAAATCAACTTTATTGACTATATGCTGATTAGATATTTAAACAATGAGTAATGCTTCTCTGACATCTGCAATGCTGCTTTTTGTGTGTATGCTGCGGAAATTGTTGGGTTAACTAGTTTTGTTACACTCTTTTGATTTTCTATTAGGCCCTTAGCCTTCTTATATACTGAGAAAGAGATTCTGAATCAGTTAATTGTGTAGTATGGTCTTAGTTTCGTAATGACGTACCATTTGGTCTTCTTTGCAGCCGAAGCTAAACGACAACTCATTGACGTTGTGCTGGTTTTCATTTGCTGAATGAAAATGATGAGTGGGACCTTAAGCCCGGTGGGCGCTACTTCTTTACACGAAATATGTCTTGTTTGGTTGCGTTTGCTGTTGGAGAGAAGTGAGCATACCAACTCAACCAGTT
>NC_020491.1:21307330-21309952 GCF_000184155.1 Fragaria vesca subsp. vesca
GTGAAAAGTGTTGACAACAAGCGAACTAGGCAAAACAGTGGTGTGTCTTTACAAGGAGATACTTTACCATATTATGGGAGATTGACAGAGATCATCAAAATTAGCTACTCTATTGATATCAAGTATGTGTTGTTTAGGTGTGAGTGGGCACATCCTTCAGCAGGAGTGAAAAAAGATCCTTTTAACTTCACTTTAGTTAACTTTAGAAGATTGTTATACCAGAATGACCGAGTTAGGGATGAACCATTCATCTTAGCATCTCAAGCACATCAGGTATGGTATATCCCAGATCCTTCAGGAGAAGGTTAGCTAAATGTCAGCGAAGTGGAGTCTAAGGACTTCTCTCATGTGCAATTTGACACAAGTGATGAAATGGAGTCAGTGGTAGATGTCTGAAATTGTGTTGAGCTATTGCTTTTAAGTTATACGAAATATCTCAATCTACTGTGCAATTAGGTTTGTTATTAAAACTGCTAGTATATTTGTGGTTGTTATCATAACTTGGTAGTATTATTTATTAGTAAATTATTTGTCGTTGACCGAGTGTTTATTCTTATAGGTGACCATGTTCGGGAAGAAAAGGAAGGTTGGTAGACCACGCCACATGTCTAAATTCTTGAGTCCTAGCGGTTCTGCATCAAGCCACAATGGTTCCTCATCATCACAGTCATCCTACATGTCTCTTCGTCCACCTTTGATACCGCCAACCCCACTGCCTTCTCCTCCCCAACCTACTCCTCCTTCTACATTATCTCTTCCAGCCCCAGGTATGCCCTGTTTCACTTTTTCTTTTAATATTTTCAGCCTCATTATAATTATCAAATCTAATGTCTACAACTCTCCAAATTAGATGCTCAGCCGCAACCTACTAACAATACTGTCAGTAGAGGTCATAATAAGAGCATTCCAGAGTGGTATACTGGAGAGAAGGTCAACATTATATTTGATTCCAAATTCCAATCTGTTGGAGAAAGAGCTACACAATTGAAGTCACAATTGGGCAAGATTGTACGTCATGGCAGGAGGATTCCATTGACAATTATGGACTGGAAATCTGTTGATGACAAAGTCAAAGAGGGAATTTGGAATGAGGTTAAGGTAAACATTTCCTAAATTTTAAACTTCAATGATTCATAATGTCACATCCCGACCCTTATATTTTTACCTTATTTACTAGCGTGATTATAATAAGAATTTTACCGTCTCGATCATTGAGTAAATAGTTTAATTGGTCCCTAGAGGGGTTTCGGGGACGATTATGTGCGGAGGATTATTAGTATGAGGAAAATACGACGACGGTAAAAATGGTAAATTTTAGCTAGTAAAAGGTAATTTTTATTCGGGTATTATTTTTCGGGGTGTTTTTATTTTTGGAATTTGGGTTGATATAGGTTGGACCGGTTTGGGGTGTGAGGCCCAAACCCACTCTTTTTTTTTTCTTTCCTCCCGATTTTCTCTCCTCACCCTTCCCGCACCCGAGCCTCCCGCTGCCCGGTTTTCCGGCCGTCCTCCCGCCGCCGTCCGGCCACCAACCGCCGCCGCACCGGTCCCGTTCGGTCGACCTCCAACCCAGCAACCTCCCTGGACCGGTGAGAGGAGCCCTAGCTCCGCCGTGAGAGAGCGGTGCCACCCGAAAGGTCCGACTGTCCAAAGCTTCACTTCGCCGGAACTTCCTCCTCCGGCCACCAATCCGGGCAAGCTTGGTACGGTTTTGTAGCCCTCCTCCCGTGCAACAACCCCTCCAAGCAGCTCCCTCCCTCTTGAGCTAGGTAAGGAGAAACGTGGAGTTGAAATTTCTAGGCTTTTAAGTTGTTTTCGTTCGATTAGCCTAGTTAGGCTTGGAATTGGGTGATGTGTTGGTCATGAAAGTTGTAGAGCATGATGAGGAGATTATTCTGTCAAAATTCATAGGTTTTGGAGGTCGCCGGATTTGGCCTCCGGCCGCCGCCGGTTAGGAGATTTTTAGAGTTTTAAATGTGGAATATTAAGAGGAGTATATTGGTGTGATTTATGGAATTTTTGGATGAGATTTGGATAGGTTTGTGAATTTCCGAAGTTTGGTATTTTTGGCGGTTAATTAATGTAGAATCCGACCGTAGGATTTAAGTCGTATTTTGGGGAGGTTGTATTTACGACTGTTGAGTATGATATTTAAGTTCGGATCGTTCCGATGTAAGAATATCGAAGTTAGGCAATGATGAGCGTAATTATGGCTCTCGGGTAATTTTGCCTATTTTGATTAAATATTGGATTATTGGTTGGGAAATTTAATATTATATTTGGAACAGGACGTGAGGAGGCTCGAGCAGACGAGACCCCAGATCGACATCAGGCTTAGGCCTAATTTGTGAGTGGACGTTTATTTTAAATAAATGCATGCTAAAGTTCACGATTGAATAATTAATGTCGTGGAATAGTTTGACGTCATCTTAATTTTTTGACGATTTTTACTTCTCTTGGAGAGATACCGAAAATGGGATTTTCGGTGGATATAAATATGTATTTATGAGAGAGTATGTATAGAAAATGCTAGCTAGCCATATGTGTCTGTCCACCTTAATGGCGTAGCATATAGCCGCATTATGGTGTGACGTGAGCGTTGGACGTAAGCGTAGTAGCCCT
>NC_020491.1:21309972-21311285 GCF_000184155.1 Fragaria vesca subsp. vesca
AATCATACCCTTCTACAACAATTAATTCCTTTATGTACACGAAGTTCCTTACCGAAGAATGTGGTTGAAGGGTTGATTGATCTCGGCAAGTTTTTCAAAGTGTTGTGCTCCAAACTAAATTGTGCAGCAGATTTGGAGGAGGCACGTTCTCGCATTATTGTAACCCTCTATGATCTGGAGAAGATATTTCCACCATCATTTTTTGATGTAATGGAGCACTTGCCTATACATCTAGCTTAAGAAGCATTAATTGCTGGTGCCGTGCAATTTCGATGGATGTACCCCATTGAAAGGTACTTGCTCACATTGAAGCAATACGTACGACAAAGGGCACATCCTGAAGCATGAATAGCTAATGGGTATTTGATGGAAGAATGCATGAACTTCTGCTCCCAATACCTTAAAGATATGGGTTGTAAGTCAAACATACCGTTTAGAAGGAAGAATGACGAGGATAACTCCAAGAAAGGGAAGACTTTTTTGCTCTCAGATGTTACTCGTACACAAATTCATAGATGGGTCTTGTTTCATACCAATGCAGTCACACCATATCTCAAGTAAGTAATGCATCCAATTCATTTTTTCTCATAGATTTGAACCATATTATCCTTGATTTGTTGATATGCTACTGCATATGTCTTAAAGTTTCTCATTTTATTACTATGCAAGGAGCATACCATTAAAAATCAATATCCTAATGTCAATGATGTTGATGTTGCGCATATTCATTTTGATGAGTTTACAGACTAGTTTAAGGCACATGTGAGTTGTCTGCAAAATATGGGTGATGTGTCCTTATCGGAAGAAATTGTGGCTTTGTCAAATCCTCCTAGTCCTTCAGCAGCTAGGCTGAAATCATATACATCCAAAGGCCATTTTTTTCAAGTGAAAAGTGTTGACAACAAGCGAACTAGGCAAAACAGTGGTGTGTCTTTACAAGGAGATACTTTACCATATTATGGGAGATTGACAAAGATCATCAAAATTAGCTACTCTATTGATATCAAGTATGTGTTGTTTAGGTGTGAGTGGGCACATCCTTCAGCAGGAGTGAAAAAAGATCCTTTTAACTTCACTTTAGTTAACTTTAGAAGATTGTTATACCAGAATGACCGGGTTAGGGATGAACCATTCATCTTAGCATCTCAAGCACATCAGGTATGGTATATCCCAGATCCTTCAGGAGAAGGTTAGCTAAATGTCAGCGAAGTGGAGTCTAAGGACTTCTCTCATGTGCAATTTGACACAAGTGATGAAATGGAGTCAGTGGTAGATGTCTGAAATTGTGTTGAGCTATTGCTTTTAAGTTATAC
>NC_020491.1:21311305-21331050 GCF_000184155.1 Fragaria vesca subsp. vesca
ACAAAGTAACCTTTACTATCATATTTAGAGAACTGTAGTAGAATCAAAACTTGTGTTGTTGTTTATAAAGTTGTATTGTCTTCTGGTCTCCAAAGAGATATTTTCTGGTACAATTTTGATTCAGCTAACAGTGTCTTACATGATCTGCATTTTCACTTTAGATATATTGGGACTTTTCTTTGTCCAAAGATATTGACTGTTTTCAATATACATCTGAGATTACATGACCATGGTAATACATTTAGAAATTTAGATATCATATTTTATGCCACAAAGGTGTTATCTGGTATGAACTTCATGGGACTTCAAGATATGTTTCAATTAGTAGACTTATATGTTTAACTATATGGATTGGAATGTATACTGCAGTTTACACACATATAATATACATATATATGATTTTTGAAACTCATTTGCATTTGATTTTAATCATGTTAGGAGTTGAAGTGATCACTTTGAGATAGATCCATGTCCTCACTAGGTTGAATTTTCAGAAGTGGAGGAACCAGATGAAATTCTGCATGTCCACGAACCAGTATATGGATCTTTGCTTCTTTTGAGCTTTCATGATAACATGTTGAACTTGCATAATAAGTGACATAGAACTGAATACGATGATCTGCTTGTTTTTGGCTTAGATTGCTAGATTCAGTAAGTCAGTTTAAATGACTAGTACTAGCTTACCACTTTTAATAGAAATTGGGCAGTTTAAATGACTAGTACTAGCAGACCACTTTTAATAGAAATTGGGCAGAATGATTTGCAATGTATGATTACGTGTTATGAATTGTCAATCTTGGATGAGCATTTTGTGCTTATATTGCGTTTGTATACCTATAAACTGATCCACTTATTTACACGAGTATCTGTTCTTTGAAAGTGTGCTTTTAATTAACCAAATTGCATATTACAATCTTGGTAAGAATAAAGTCATTAAAATGGGATCATATCTTTTAATTGTATGTTTTTCCAGCTTTGGTGGTGATTATAATTAATATTAAAAGTGGTTACTGTATTTATTAAAAGTAATTCTATATTGTTCACTATTTTTTGTAGACAAATTTGGTTGATGTTCCAGAAGGATACAAACCTGTGTGTCTCAAAAGTTGCAATTATCTTTGGAAGGATCATAAAACAAAACAAAATCTAACTACTTTGTACCAAACAAAAGCAATCCAGAGCTGAGTTCTATGGTTCCTCCAAATATTATAGCAGATCAATGGACTGTGCTTGTTGCCTATTGGAACACTGAGGATGCAAAGGTAGAAGTGTTATGTCATTTCCATTATATTTTGCCAAATAGGTTGACTCTAGCGTTTAATTTTCAAACTGATTTTGTAGGCAATAGCGACCCGTAATTCAATCAATCGAGAGACACGTGGACCATCTCATAATACTGGTAGAAAGAATTTTGCTCAATTAAGATATGAGGTAGTGTTGAAAAAACTTGTACTAGACAGATGAAGAGGTTTATAGTAAGATATGTTATTAGTATATGAAGTTATTTACTGTTTGTACTTGGCAGATGGAACAAAGTGGAGAAGAATCTGATAAATTTAGTGTGTGCAAAAAAGCACGCAAAGAATCCAATTCAGAAGTTGCCCAAGTCATTGTAAGTTTCAGCAACCTTGTTATGTTATTCACAATTGTGGTTGTTCTTTTTTTGGTCTTTCCCTGGCTAAGTAATTTATAAATTCATGTAGAACGAATACAATAGGAAACTGTCACTGGTGAGACCGGTGGAAGACCAAAAGCTCACAGCTGTAAAAGACCGTGTTTTTTATGATGTTATTGGAGAGGATGGTCATGGTTATTGTCGTACCTATGGTTCTATTGTGCCTCGCAATTTGGTATATCCACAAGAACCATTGGAAACTGCTGGTAAAAATGACCTTATAGCCAAAATCACTGAAGAGGTAACAGAGAAACTGAAAGAGTCTTTTGATAAGAAATTGGAGGATGCTATTAAAATGTTTCAAGCTCAGATTGCCAATAATATGGATTGCACAATTGCACATGGGGGAAGAAACACAATTGCACATGGACTGGTTAGTAATTTTTTAGATACACCGCCTTGTTATTCTTTCAAATTTTGAAATACTTTTACTTGATGTACACCTGAAATTATGTTTTGAGACACTTTGATGTTCTAAGTAATGGAAATTCTTTTTTGTTAGAATGAATATTTTTGAAGTATGGTTTAGTATGAATTAGGGTGAAGGTGCTTGATTTACTTGAATCTAGATATGGTTTTAAGCATTAGGGTCAATGCTTGAGCATGCAGACACTTTGATATTCTAAGTAATGGAAATTGCCCATTTTTTTATTATGAATATTTTTGAAGTATGGTTTAGTATGAATTAGGGTGAAGGTGCTTGATTTACTTGAATCTAGATATGGTTTTAAGCATTAGGGTCAATGCTTGAGCATGCAATAGGTTTTTGTTTTCATCTTTCACTTCAAATCAGACAACTAATTGTAGAAAATGGTCTCATTTATGCAATAGGTACCAGCTGATGCAACAAGTGGCCATGAGGCTAGGAGGGAGTCCATAGGAGAGGGAGATCCTGAGGCCACTACCCATTTTGATTCAACTTCTGATGATGTCACTGGTCACCATGATCCCCCTGCATGATTTAGGTTTATGTCATATTGTTGTGTTTTAGAATGTGTTAGAACAAGATTATGTTGGAATATTGTTGTCCCTTTATGACACTCTTTTTATTGTTGTAACACTTTGTTGGTATGGTTTAGGTTCCATCATGTGGAATAATGTTTATGTTGGATAATTTGGTTATGAAATGAATGTTGGTCATTGTGTTGATTTTGTTGGAATGAATGCTAGTTGATGGTGGTGTTAGTACCTTGTTGATTATGGTTGTTGCTATTGTGGATTGAATGAGATTTGAATTTGCAGGTTTATGGTAAAAATGAGATTTGAAACAGTTGTGGTAACAATTTCTGCAGTTGGCGACGGCAGAGTCCCGTCGCCAACGTTTTGGCATTTTCTGCAGTTGGCGACGGCAGAGTCCCGTCGCAAATGGTTTTGGCGGGAAAATTCAAAAATTTCAGTTCAGATTTGAATTTTTTTTAAATATCACAGCGACGGCGATTGCCGTCGCCAATAGAGGTATTTATGACAGCAAGTTCAGTAGCCAATTTTTGTCGCTAATTAAGCGACGGTCTTTGCAGTCGCTATTTGCCGTCGCAAACATGGTTGCGACGGCTCACTGCCGTCGTCAAAAGCAACGGCCACGCCCTCAATGGCGACGGGAAAAATGTCGTCGCCACGCTATCGCCATTGGTCTTTTGCGACGGCAGAATGACTTTTGGCGATGACATTTTACCGTGGCTAACTGAATTAATTTTTGTAGTGTTTTACTGCTATTCCAGTTCTCAAATAATCTTTAGGTTGTCATTTACAATTGTTATGAAGAGACTAATCTGAAATTCTTAGCCGAGCTATACTGTTTTTAGCCAAAAAAAGTCTGCTGGTCACGGTCAAGAAGTTAGCAGTTTTTCGCTTGCTGCGATTTGGTCTGTAATACTTAACTTGTTTAAATTGGCTTATTTGTTTTATGCAAATGCAAGTTGATAGTGTTGGTGTTGGTGAATCGGCAGCTCCGACACAGGTTCCGAGTATGGGTGGATCACAAGCAAGTACCGGTCCTATTCCACCCGATTCGGTAGACCAAGGAGAGGAAATGACTGAGGAAGAATATTTGGCCTCCTTGAAGGCCAAAGAAAGGTCAGATATTTGGACTCATTATACTAGAAAAATGGTTGCGGGTAGAGTTAAGGGTAATTGTGTTTATTGCAATAAAGAATATTGTGCCAATCTGGAAATAAATGGTACATCAACCCTTCTTGGTCATATTGATAAATGCCCCAAGTATCCTCCTAATATAGAAATGTTGAAAGCTAAAAGGCAAAAGATTTTTGTGTCCTAAAAAAGATACTAGGGAGTTGGATACCTCTTCTTTGACAAAGGAAGAGCTCACTAGGTTATGTGTGGAGATGATTATTCTAGATGAGCTACCCTTTACTCATGTTGAGGGCATAGGGTTTGAGCGTTTTATGGAAAAAGCTTTACATTTTTGGACAATCCCTAGTAGGAAGACCGTAGCAAAGGATGTGCTTAAGTTGTATATGTGGGAAAAAGAGAAGTTAATGGGTGAATTGAAGGGTAGAAGGGCGTGTCTTACAACCGATACTTGGACTTATATTCAAAACATCAATTATATGGTTGTTACCGCACATTTTATTGATGATGATTGGTGTTGCATAAAAGAGTAATGAACTTCTGTGTCATCTTAGATCATAAGGGAGATTCTATAGCTAAACTTTTAGAGGATTGTTTGTTAGAGTGGGGCATAGAGAAGCTTCTAACAATCACCGTTGATAATGCTTCGGCAAATGATGTTGCCATAAGAGAGTTAATCAAGAGGGTAGATGCTTGGAAACTACCTAATATGATTTTGAATAAGGGGAAAAATATGCATATGCAGTGTGTAGCTCATATTCTTAACTTGATTGTGAATGATGGTTTGAAACCCATGCATTTATCTATTGATGTTATTCGTAATTCGGTGAGGTATGTTAGATCCTCTCCACAAAGACTTGAACTCTTCAAAAGAAGTGTAGAGAAAGTGAAGATAGAGTGCAAGGGGCTTGTGGTGTTGGATGTCCCTACTAGGTGGAATTCCACATACTTGATGTTGGAATCGGCTTTAAAATTTGAAAAAGCATTTGATAGACTAAGTCAAGATGATACATCTAATTATGCCGCTATATTTTAACTTAGGTGAATCAATTGGAAGAAGGGCACCATGTCAAATGATTGGAGGTATGCCAAAGTGTATTCGGAGTTTTGAAACCATTTTATGAAGTTACATTAAAGGTATGTTGTTCTAATGTACCTATCATTCATCAAACTTTTGGTGATTTGCTTCATCTAAATGGTCTCTTGCAAGAAGAAATTGAGAAACCAAGTAATACTTGGATGGTGGATATTGTACCTCCAACGGTTGAAAAATATGCAAAATATTGGGGTGATTTTGATGAGTTGAATCAATATGTGTTTCTTGCTCTTGTTCTTGATCCACGGAAAAAGTTTGAGATGCTTATTGGTTATTTAGAGGTTGTCTATGGGGAGGAAGATCAATACCATAGGGTGAAAGTGTGGAAGTTGTCACAAAGGATGTGAAAACTCTTTTGTGTGACATTTACAAAGTGTATGAAGCGGAGGAAAATGAAGTTAGAGGGATTGGAGGGTCTCAAGCATCTATTGTTAAGGTTGAACCTTCTTCTTTCTCGGGTCTTACCAAGTTTGAGAGGAAATTGAAGGAGAAGGAGTTGAAAAGAAAAGCAATGAAAGCTGAGATCATACACAATGATGATAGATATATCAGTGATGCTATTGAAGGAGATGTTGAAAAGTTTGACTGGTTGGGTTGGTGGAGAGTGAATGGGGTTTCCAAATATCCTATATTGGCCCGCTTTGCAAAAGATATTCTAGCTATTCCGGTGTCTACTATACCTTCAGAATCTTCTTTTAGCACTAGTGGGTGGGTTATTAATCCACATCGAAGCTCTCTAAGTCCAAAAATGGTGGAAGCCTTGATATGTACACAAAGTTGGCTTAGAGGTGAAACTATTGCTTTACATCGTGCCCACTAGTGAGGAGATTGAGATATGTGAAGAAACGGAAAGAGGTAATAGTAATAGTTTCTTTTTATTATTGGATTTGAGTAAATTCTTTTTTAGTTTATGCTACATATATGGTTTTCTTATCTAATTTTCTGTTTTTCTGTGTTTCTATTTTGTTTTTTGTTCATATAGAAATTTTGGAGATGTCATCATTGTCACATGTGAAAAGTGTTAAGAGTGGTATGTTGCCTCCTAAAATGAAGCAAACATATTTTCGAGCATGAGATGATGTTGCATGAAGGATTTGATCTACTTTGCTCTAAAATATTCCAGGTTCTTATTTTGTGATGTATAAACTTTTAACATGGACTTTATTTGTATTTTGTAATTTATGGACTTTTGAGTTTTATCATATGGAAGTATGGAGTATGAACTTTATAATTTATGTTTAAGATGTATGGACTTTAAGTATATATGGACATTTAAACTATTTTTAGTGCTTTGAATTTTTGGTTGCTTTTGTATACATTTGGTCAGTGGTTATATTGTTACATAGTTTTGAAATGCTAAAAGCAAGAAAGGTGGAGGAGCTGTTAATTTTTTAGTTACAGTTAAATCATGGTCAGAAAATTTTACAGGTACAAAGTTTTGTAAAAAAAAAAAAACCGAAAAAAACCGAAACCGAACCGGACTGGCGGTTTGGTTCGGTTTTTGGTTTGACATATCTAAAAATGGAAAACCGGGCCAAACTTTATTTTCGGTTTGGTTTTCGGTTTAGGCTAAAAACCGAACCGAATCAAACCGAACCCATCCCTACTTACTACCAACAGGCCTCGTTGGTCGCAATATGTAAATTCTCCTATGGAAATCCATATCTGGAGGCTAGTGTGACAGGTACGTGTCCACTGTTTGTCCTTCACGGTTGAGGTTGCAGGTTTGGAAATCTATACCTGGAGGCTGGTGTGACAGGTACGTGTCCACTGTTAGTCCTTCACGATTAAGGTTGCAGGTTTGCCCTGACAATGGTGGTTTAGCGTAACCAAGTTCTCACCTAAACTTTTCTTCAACAAGTAAAAAAAAAAAAAAAAATTACTCAAGGTGATTGATAGATAATTCAGAGCACCCACACTTGTGTAGTTGTGTACAGTCGAAGTTTCAAAGTTTATTTACTTCTTATTTTTCCTTTATATCCAAACAGTGTGTGAATATTCTGAAGAACATGATTTAATGTTTGTCTATCATACCATACAGTATGATATACCTTTAATTGTATGACACATGGGAGCTTTTGAAAGGGTAAATAATCATTACATAGTCATTTAGTTGCTTCGTCAATCAATGATAGTCACACATTTTGTGAGGCATTCTATACCATATGATATACTAGAATTTTCCCATGATTTAAGCTCCAAACAAAACTCCGGCAAAGACTGCACAATATATTTGTGAGAGTGAACAAGTTTCAAATTAGCAACATGGCTATCACTATGAGCCTATGAGGAAGTGGCCCAAACATGTTGTATATAGAGTGAAGTCTTTCTCACGGCCAAAGAGTACGGAAGAATGATCAACATTTCTGTTTTGTGTGAAATTGGATTTACTTCAAACAACTAGTTTCTGTGGCGTGCCGGTACTTTTGAGTTAGGTACAACTTGATCTTCTTTTCTTGTTCACGCTTCTTGACTTCTTCTCCAAGCAATTGAGAGCAAGCATGATCAAACCTGGTGCAAGGTTCTTTCTTCAGACCTAAGGAAATCCTCAGGATTTTTCTCTGCTCACATGAACAGACAGATCCTACTTGAGCCGATAAGGTCAAGCAGAGCTAATGAATGTTAGGATAGGATATTTGTCAAGGATTTCTCCTCAACAATGGATATTTGTTAGGTTTTTACACCCAACAATGGTTTGGCAGGGATTTGCTGACGGATCAGACTTTATGAGTTGAAGTTGCCAACGATCGGACTTGGTTTTTGCCAACGGATTGGTCTTTGGGTTTGTCGACGAATCGGTCTTGAATAGAAAAGACACTAGAGAGTCTTTTATAGGTGGGTGCTCCAGGGAGACTTTGATATTTGCAGTGTGCAAAGTTTGATTGTAAGATTGGCTGTCCTTTTGCTTGTTCCCCTTGACCCCTTTATACAAGGAACTAGGGTTCAAATTCCTTGTGGATCAAGGCATATTGGACCTCTATCTTAACAGGAAAGTATCTCTTAATCATATTATAAATTAGATTCTTAAGCAACCACAATATCTCTACCATAATTTACCCAAGGGAAAGAAATATATTTACAAAGACAAATAGGACCGTAGGTGTCGGTCCAATGGGCTTTCAATACTAGACTAATCCAAAAATATTAATATAGGCCCAAACATTGCCCCCTAGGCCTCGAAATTGAGTCCTAACCCAACACTGAAATTGAAGAGGGCTAAACCCCAAAAAGGGTGTAACGTTTAACTGAAACACTGCATTGTTTCCCTCGCTTCTCCTACTTCTCACAAAAGCTAAAGACATAATTGTTCATAGAAACCCTTTTAGTTTCTATAAACGGAGAACACTTCTCTTGTTCGATCTCAAACAACACAATGACATTCTCCAAATCTAATCCCAAAGCTCCTAAGCAAGGCGTAGCCGAGAATTTCAAGATGAACATGGTCAATCTGAAGCCCCATCTCAAAGCTTATGGTTATTATATGAAGATCAATTCTGATAAGACAGTTGCATTGGAACCTTGGGTGAAGTTGATTTCAAGACCCACCCCGAATTTTACCCTAAAATCAGGAGTAAATCCTGCGGGGACCATCTCCAAAGAAGATATTACCAAAAATTTGGCATAACCTCCCTTGAAAATGGACAACCCTTCCTAAAGAAAACCTGCAAACACTCCCAAAATTTTCAATCCAACCTTAACTTCTGGAGCCTACGTGCTCCCCAAAACACAACACCACCCAAATTATTTACTAATCTAAACAAATCTCATATCCAACCATTTATAGGTTCAGAGCAACTCTAACAGGAAGAAAGGAAACATAAAAAAAAAAAAATTAACAAGCGGAAGCTATATGATGACTATGCCTCATCTCCATGTACGCCTGACCTCAACTATGCAATCCTGCAAACTGGGCATTTTTAAAAGAAGGGCCCAGGGGAAGACATTTGAAACCGTTAGAGTGAGTGGACAAAAATAAATTAATAAATATTTATGCATTCCCAATTTGAATTTCATAGAAAATATACTACATGCGGCAACTCAAAAGCTCACAACTCAACGATTGGCAATTTCGTGACTAGCTCCGGCTAGCCTCCAAACTTATATATATATAAATAAAGCCTCTCAGGCTAAATTATATATAAATATATATATGTGTATGTATTTATACTCGTCATACTCCTTGTACGAATTCTATGAAGGAATAAGCAAAATAGAAATTCATACAAGACTACTACGCTTGCGTCTAACGCTCACGTCACACCATAATGGAATTTTTCCTCATTATGGCGGAAAAGCACGAGTGTATATACGTGTGGACTCCCTATATGAAACCTATATGAACCAGAAAAGAAAGTAGTTTTCATATAGGGCTACTACGCTTGTGTCTAACACTCATGTTACGCCATAATGAAATTTTTCCTCATTATGACGGATCAAGCACGTATGGCTAGTTAGCATTTATATATACATACTATCCTCATAAACATCCAATAAACATATCCACCGAAAATCTCATTTCCGGGAACTCTCCAAAGGAGGAAAATTGCCAAATATCTAAGAAAGAAATAAATCTCAGCAAAAGAAATAAATGATCAACAAAATAATTCATCGCATGTTTTTCAATTAAAACAAAGGTCCACTCACAACTTTAGGCCTAAGCCTGACGTCAATCCGAGGCTTCTTCTGCTCGGGCCTCCTCTCGTCCTGTTCCAGATATATAATTAATTTCCCACTAAAAATCCAATAATTAAACAAAATGGGCAAAATTAAACGTGAGCCTCCCACACACTCATCATTGCCCAACTTCGCCATTCTTAACTCAAAATGGCTCAAACTTCACCGAACATACCGGCAGCCCTAATTCAACCTTCCACAGATTAATGGCATAAATCATTCGGCCGGATTCTACATTATTCAACTGCCAAAAATACCACACTTCGGAAATTCATAAACCTGTCCAAAACTCATCCAAAAATTCCATAATTCACTTCAATAAACTCCCCTTAATATTCCAAATTTAAAAACATTAAAGTCTCCCAACCGGCGCCGGCGCCGGCGTCAGCTCCCCCGGCAGCGGCAGCCGGAGGCCGATTCCAGCGACCTTCAATTCCTACCACATTTTAACAGAAGCTTCCTCTCCACTCCCTCTACAAGTTTTCTAACTAGCACAAACACAAATTCCAAGCCTAGCTAGGGCAATCGAACATAAACACCTAAAGAGCCATAGGATTTCAACTTTGAATTTCTCCTTACCTAGCTCAAGAGGGAGTGAGACCTTTGGAGGGGTTGCTGCATAGGAGGAGGGCTACAAAACTAGCCAAGGATCACCGGCTTTGGTGGCCGGAGGAGGGAGTTCTGGCAATGGAGGGCTTAACGCAATTGGACCTCTCGGGCCCGATATCTTCCTCATGGCGGCGCTAGGGGGGCTGTCACCGGCCTAGAATGGAAGCTGGGATGGAGATCGACCGAACGGGACCGGTGCGGCAGTCTCAGGCGGCTGGACGGCGGCGGACGAGCGGCCGAAAGTTTTCGGCAGAGAGATGGCTCGGGAGAAAAACCGGGAGAGAGAGGGAGAAAAGAAAGAGAGGGAGTTGGGTTTGGGCCTCACCCATCCGGTCCAAAACCTTTAAACCCACACTTACTCCAAAATAAAACACCCCGAAAAAATAGTACCCTAATAAAAATTACCTTTTACTGGCTAAAATTTACCATTTTTACCGTCGTCATATATTTTTCTCTTACGAATAATTCTCCGTAAATAACCGTCCCCCAAACCCCTCTAGGGACTAATTAAACTATAACCTCAATGACGGAGACTATAAAATTCTTATTATAACCAAGATAGTAAATAAGGTAAAAATTTAAGGGTCGGGATGTGACAATTCTTCCCTCCTTATAAAAATTTCGTCCTCGAAATTTACATACCTGCCAATCGAAGAGATAGGGATACCGTTCCCATTTACTCCTCTGATTCCCAAGTAGTTTCCTCTACACTATGACTCCTTCATAGAACTTTAACAAGAGGAAATGATTTGCTTCTAAGCACTTGCTCTTTTGGGTCAAGAATCTGAATCGGCTCCTCATCATAGGTCAAAACTTTTTCCAATTAATCAGCTGCTCTCGCAACACATGAAAGAGATCGGCAATAAACTTGCGAAGCATGGATACATGAAACACATTATGTATCTTGGATAACTCCGGAGGCAAAACTAACCGATACGCAAAAGAGCCAACTTGATCTTAAAACCCATAAGGGCCAATGAATCTCGAACCAAGCTTTTCACGTTACCAAAACGTACCACCCCTTTCCGAGGAGACAATTTCGAAAACACCCCAAACACTCATTTGAAACTCATGGTGCTTCTTACGGACATCTTTATAACTCTTCTGGCTACTAAGAGCTGCTTTGAGTCTACCTCTGACTCCTTTAACCTTTTCATTTGAATCCTGAATTATTTTAAATCTTCTCAAAGACTCTAAATCCCTCGTTGAACTGCCATTAACGTTTACACGAAAGTGAGTTCAGTGATACCTGCTCCAGAGTACGAGTACTCGTAGGTATGCACTCTTTCTTGAGCAATGGAAATCGCTAACTCAAATAAAGCGCATAAATTTGCTATCACCATCGGGCTAAAATCTCCTAATGTCACACAACAACCTCGTCATTACGTTGATCACAAACTCGACGATGAAGCCCACTTGCTAGGAAACTAAAGTTCACCCATTCCCACAAGCTCATAGGGGTTAAAATTAAGACCCGCTAATTGAACAGATTTAAGGATGCACACACTGTAGAACTGCAACAATCACTTCTAATACCGAGACACTTTGCGGAGTCAAAGCTCTCGCAAGTCCACAAGACAACCTTGTTCTGCCTAAGTGACCAGTCTACCAACATATGATAACCTCGATTCTCGAAATGACATTATGAAAAGATCAATACCACGTCACTTAGGTCTCTCCACCAAAACTATTACATTACCATTTTATACACCACAAACTAGCAGCTTATGGGAATTTCAACTCTCTCCTGATTCTGCGATCTCCACTATTCTCTTTACCACAAACCAGAAGATAATCTGAAGCATGACTATCATGTGGAAACTGGATATTCCTCCATGCTTGCCATAAACAAAAATGACTAATAATGCCCACGAAGAATTCGCATAGTTAAATCATGATGCTAAACTTGACGTTGAAATCCACATAAATAGAACACCTTCCTTAAGCATTGACAAAATTTACATCTCCAGCCATGCTACTTATTCGGGTACAATCACGACCCCAAGAGCAATAATTAAAAGCACATGGCTCACTCTAGCCGTTCCATAAGAATGATTCTAAATATCAAAACCTTTGAACTCGACAAACACACTTCTTTTCTACCTATAATAATAATTAATCTGATAGCAGAAAACGATCTGAAAATCAGATATGCTCAAGTCTCCTACGCCTCCCAGGGCCATGGCTTCCCACCAAAAAGATTCTTTGATACTCGAGCTTGCAATAACATGCAACTAACAAAAACAAAGATAAATTTTTATACAAGACCGACTACTACACCTTGTGGTTCACCAACCAATGAAAACCATGAATTCAAGCAAGAATCAAAACTCATGGCTTAACTCAGCTCAAGTTCTAGAAGAAATGACTTAAAGCACACAAAAGGCAAGTCCTCTAACTTTGAGCTCAAAAGCTCCACAAATCTCCGATATTCGCCAGAACCCGCTTCGAAATCGCACTAGAAACCTCCACTAATCATCCTGACACCAACGGATGAACGCACAACCAAATAACGAAGACCTCCCAAATCAAACTTGGATCAATTACTGGTCCCACCACAATACGATCCCGAGAAGAGACGCTGATCAACCTATCAAAATCTACTACTCTCAATATTAAAACTCTTAATAAACCTTGACTCTAGACGCTTCTTGAGTCAATAGGGGAAAACCTTCTCCCATAATGCTACAACATAAAATATACCTACAACGACACCAACCATCTAATCAACATCACCACACGACTCTTAGACTACCACATAGGACTTATGGCTCCAAGATTCATCGGTTAATTAAACTCCAGCTCACATGGGATCACGATTGGATTTATCCAGGATCCATGCCTACAACACAACAACCAATTTATCATTTACCTCGAAACTTCGACAAAATAACCAAAATCTCTACCCTTCATATTGAAGCATTGAATTTGCATTCCTTAATTTCAAGCTCTGAGGATGCTACCCAAAAACTACAGTAGGAATAATTTAAATATTCCCACACACACCACAACCAAAACTTTACTCCATCTCACTGAATAAGATATAAGGTGAGAACAGATCCTCCCATTGTTGTGTCGTAGCTAGTCACCCATTGCGAACGAAGTGATGTCAATAACCAACTTCGATCACAAATTCAAGACTTAAATCAACCACCCGGAACGACATTGCTTAAAAAAATTACTTTGGACACCCACGCACTCTTGCTCCATGATCTAGTGGGTTTTATTCCACTGCTACCACTTCCACCAACTCCACACAACTGCTAAAGAATACCCATGACAACACATATTAAATTCACCAGGTGTTGTCATAAAACTGGAGTGACCACAACCATCCCGCTCTCACTCCACCATTACTTTTCAATTCCATCTAAATTTATCATCTTCCCAGAACACTCAACAAAACTAGAGACCAAACTTCAACACCTAGAATTCCGAAAGGATCCATAAAGGCCACACAATTTAAAAAAATACTATAACCGATAATTGCCACTCGACTCTTCAAAGCTTGCTTGCAATTCGAAACATTTAATAACACCATTCAATTCCTTAAATTCTCTTACTATAACGCATGAATACATATGTCACAACGCTATGCCCATGGGCTGTTGAAAAACCAACAACCCCAGAAAATAATTCGGGAGTCATTACACCGAGCGTCTCAACCAACTCCAGCTAAATCACAATATAGACAAAGCCATCCGAATCTTATTACTCATCGACTATTATTATCCGTCATTTCCAAAAGATATTACCACCACCATCTTAATAAATTGCTCAAAAGATAAAAACTTAACCATAATTAGAGTTGTAGGAACCAGAATATGTGCTGACATAACCAGCATTATCCTAAAATGTTGCCAACTGCTTTCTACTGCGGATAAGCATAGTCGGCAAAATGGCTTTAAATCATGACTTATATAAATTGACATTTAGCTCTTTATGTAGCAATGCCTTACCACCCAATCACTAGCCACAAATCCCACGTGACTAAAATCGCTCAAGCTTAGGGTCCGCAACAACTCATAAAGGTACCTCCTAGAGTTACCTCCAAGAGTTACTATAGGTACCCACCATAACACTTCAACTAACTTTAACCTCAAAAGAAAACACCACTACCTCAAACTTTCTTTCTAACTATTTTCTCCCAGAAGTCAAATAACTCGAAGCCAAGATTTTCTATCGGACTACAACAACTTCACACTTGCCCACTATAAATAGTGACCTCCAAGGCTTGAATTAAACTTTTCACCTTCTACACATTCGCACGAGATGCTCACCCTAGCATCTTAATCATAACCCAAACAATCATTGATCACATGAAAGGAATGCTGCCATGCATATGAGTTCCCATCTCGCAATTAAACTCTAACGTACAATTTATGATATCAACTAGATACCCTTGGAAAAGGCATAAACCAAACACCTCCTTCCCTAATCAAAGCAGGATGATCACTTAAGAGGTCGGCGTACGGAGGCCTAGTCTTGAAGATATAGACATTTATGGATAATACTGTCCATAGATAAGACAAGAATAACTACATCACAAACCTAATCAACACATAGTGTCTAAAACATATAATGCTAATAGATCCGCCACAGTCGGACCATCACTCTATAGACACTAAGTATGACCAAGAATATGAGGTAGTACTAAAAAGAGAAAGGAATCGAATAACGTAGTGCTCTGATACCAATTGTCAAAACCCACCCCGAATTTTACCCTAAAATCCGGAGTAAATCCTGCGGGGACCACCTCCAAAGAAGATATTACCGAAAATTTGGCATAACCTCCCTTGAAAATGGACAACCCTTCCTAAAGAAAACCTGCAAACACTCCCAAAATTTTCAATCCAACCTTAACTTCTGGAGCCTACGTGCTCCCCAAAACACAACACCACCCAAATTATTTACTAATCTAAACAAATCTCATATCCAACCATTTATAGGTTCAGAGCAACTCTAACAGGAAGAAAGGAAACATAAAAAAAAAATTAACAAGTGGAAGCTATATGATGACTATGCCTCATCTCCATGGAAGCTATATGATGACTATGCCTCATCTCCATGTACGCTTGGCCTCAACTATGCAATCCTGCAAACTGGGCATTTTTAAAAAGAAGGGCCCAGGGGAAGACATTTGAAACCGTTAGAGTGAGTGGACAAAAATAAATTAATAAATATTTATGCATTCCAAATTTGAATTTCATAGAAAATATACTGCATGCGGCAGCTCAAAAGCTCACAACCCAACGATTGCCAATTTCGTGACTAGCCCCGGCTAGTCTCCAAACTTAACAAAAATAAAGCCTCTCAGGCTAAATTATATATAAATATATATATATATATATATGTGTATATATTTATACTCGTCATACTCCTTGTACGAATTCTATGAAGGAATAAGCAAAATAGAAATTCATACAAGACTACTACGCTTGCGTCTAACGCTCACGTCACACCATAATGGAATTTTTCCCCATTATGGCGGAAAAGCACGTGTATATATGTGTGGACTCCCTATATGAAAACCTATATGAACCAGAAAAGAAAGTAGTTTTCATATAGGGCTACTACGCTTGTGTCTAACACTCACGTCACGCCATAATGAAATTTTACCTCATTATGACGGATCAAGCACGTATGGCTAGCTAGCATTTATATATACATACTATCCTCATAAACATCCAATAAACATATCCACCAAAAATCTCATTTTCGGGAACTCTCCAAATGAGGAAAATTGCCAAATATCCAAGAAAGAAATAAATCTCAGCAAAAGAAATAAATGATCAACAAAATAATTCATCGCAAGTTTTTCAATTAAAACAAAGGTCCACTCACAACTTTAGGCCTAAGCCTGACGTCGATCTGAGGCTTCTTCTGCTCGGGCCTGCTCTCGTCCTGTTCCAAATATATAATTAATTTCCCACTAAAAAACCAATAATTAAACAAAATGGGCAAAATTAAACGTGAGCCTCCCACACACTCATCATTGCCCAACTTCGCCATTCTTAACTCAAAATGGCTCAAACTTCACCGAACATACGGGCAACCCTAATTTAACCTTCCACAGATTAATGGCATAAATCCTTCGGCCGGATTCTACATTATTCAACCGCCAAAAATACCACACTTCTGAAATTCATAAACCTATCCAAAACTCATCCAAAAATTCCATAATTCACTTCAATAAACTCCCCTTAATATTCCAAATTTAAAAACATTAAAATCTCCTAACCGGCGGCGGCGGCGGCGCCAGCTCCGCCGGCAGCGGCGGTAGGAGGCCTATTCTGGCGACCTCCAATTCCTACCAAATTTTAACAGAAGCTTCCTCTCCACTCCCTCTACAACTTTCCTAACTAGCACAAACACAAATTCCAAGCCTAGCTAGGGCAATCGAACACAAACACCTAAAGAGCCCTAGGATTTCAACTTTGAATTTCTCCTTACCTAGCTCAAGAGGGAGTGAGACCTTTGGAGGGGTTGCTGCATAGGTGGAGGGCTACAAAATGAGCCAACGATCGCCGGCTTTGATGGCCGGAGGAGGGAGTTCCGGCGATGGAGGGCTTAACGGAGTCGGACCTCTCGGGCCTGATATCTTCCTCACGGCAGCGCTAGGGGGGCTGTCACCGGCCTAGAATGGAAGCTGGGATGGAGACCGACCGAACGGGACTGGTGCGGTAGTTTCAGGCGGCCGGACGGCGGCGGACGAGCGGCCAGAAGTTTCCGGCAGAGAGATGGCTCAGGAGAAAAACCGGGAGAGAGAGGGAGAAAAGAAAGAGAGGGAGATGGGTTTGGGCCTCACCCATCCGGTCGAAAACCTATAAACCCACATTTACTCCGAAATAAAACACTCCGAAAAAATAATACCCTAATAAAAATTACCTTTTACTAGCTAAAATTTACCATTTTTACCGTCGTCATATATTTTTCTCCTACGAATAATTCTTCGTAAATAACCGTCGCCCAAACCCCTCTAGGGACCAATTAACCGTTTGCAGATGTGATTTTAGAAGTGTTTGCAGAGGCGTGCTTGGTATCAAATCGAAGCTTGGAACATCCTCTTCAATTCTAGGTAGGTGGCTGGTCGTGTTGCGCCGCCGTGAGGGAGGAATCACGCCGAGAAGGAGCGGCTGTGCGTGGTGGAGTTTCACCGAAAACTCTCTTTTCCGGCCACCATAGCCGGAGCTGTTGGTCTCAACTTGAAGCTCTCCCTCCCAGCAGCTAAACCCTAAAAGGATTCATCCTAACTCGAGCTAGGTAAGGAGAATCGAAGGTTTGAATCTTCTAGGGTTCTTGATTGTGTTTTTGTTTGATTGATATGTTTAAGCTTGAAATTAGACTTAGTGATAGTTATAAAAGTTGTTTGGGATGTTGAGAGGAAGATGTTGTTAAAATTTGGTAGCCAGCGGGGGTCGCCGGAGTTGGCCGCCGGTCGCCGCTGCGGGCTGAGCAGACGGCGGCGCTGCCGCTGTAAAGGGGCTTTTCAGGGTTTTAAATGTGTTATGTTAAGAGGAGTTTATTGAAGTATAGTTTGGAATTTTTGGATGAGTTTCGGTTAGGTTTAGAATTTTTCGAAGATTGGAGAAAATGTCGGTTATTAGAATGAAAATCCAACCGTTGGATTTCCTTGGTATTTATTATAGAATGTTAGAATTGATGAATTAAGGTTGTGGTGGAGTTTGGTGTGAATCCGGCGAGTTTAACCCTATTAAGAGTAGAGGGTTAAACGGAGGAGAGTTAGATATTTTAATTCACGTATTTTTTTCTGGAATTGAAGTTTGGTTCTAAGCATGGTTGTTGTGCCAGGATGCGAAGGGAACCTCGCTTGAGTGGCGATGCGGTTATCGTCGGGCTTATGCCTAAATTTGTGAGTGGACATTTTGGTTTTAAAAATAAATATGCATGCAAGATTTTATAATCTAACATTTTATTTTTCCGAGCATATAATATAATTTTTCAGTTCATGAGATGAGCTTGAAAATTATTTGAGTTTGGTGCATTTATTAAGTGTTGGTCATGATTTATGGAGTTGAGCTCGGATTATTATTTTGATATTTGAGTTTGGATATTTTTATAAATTCCGGATTTCATTAAATGGTTTTAATGGTGGATTTTGAGATTTATATAAGATTTCCGAAAATGGGATTTTCGGTAGTTTCCTATTTTTAATTCTCGAAATTGTTGGTGGAATATCGATCTTGACTTTGAGTTTTATAAATGATTACCGAAAATGGGATTGTCAGTAGTTCTCCTCATAATTTAATTGTTTATTTGAGGCATAATGATTTTGACTTGGAGAATATTTTAGCGAGTATTTTCGGTCGGAGATACTATTATTTATGATTCATAGTTGTTATTAAAATCTCGCTTATATTTATAAATTGGAGAATATTTTGATCTGTGAAACACGTCATTGAGTTGTGTTATGATTTCTTCTGATGATTTTCATGTACGGTTGGGAACCGTACCATTCGTTTGGTCTTGGGGGAAGTTTAATGGATTTAAGTGACTTCGTATGTTTTAGTCACCATATTATAGGGTCGTTTATCTTGATTATTGCTAGCTAACCTTATTAGCGGTCCTCATCATATGTGAGTCGCTATTATAGCCTTATTAGCGGTCTTCTTCATATGTGAGTAGAGCGCTTAGCGTGAGACGCTATTATAGCCTGGGAGGCAATCGATCGGTATTTATATTTATTAGTTAGCTAGCCTTATTAGCGGTCCTCATCATATGTGAGTTGGGCACTTAACGTGGGACGCTATTATAGCCTTATTTAGTGGTCCTCATCATATGTGAGTTGAGCGCTTAGCGTGGGACGCTATTATAGCCTGGGAGGCATCGACCTGAGCCTGGGAGGCTCCTTTTTCATGGTGAAACTCTTCCCCTATTTTATTCTTCTCAATAATATATTTGATTAACCAGCGGGGCCGGTTTATCTCCTCTTATGAGATTTCTGTTTTAACTAACCAGCGGGGATGGTTTGTCCTTTATTAAGTGATTTTGGATTTAAGGTTTTAAGGACGTTTAAGTTGCATGCTGTTAAGTTTTAAAAGTTGAAAAGTGGGAAAGTATATAAGTTTTATAATTGTTAAGTTATTGAATTTATTTTCATCCACTCACTCTAACGTTTTTAAATTACTTTTCCCTGGGCCCTTTGGTTTATAAATGCCCAGTTTGCAGGCTAAGTTATTTGAGAACGAGCGCACATGGAGTCGAGGCATAGTCGGAGGCTGCTTCCGCTTATTCGTTTTCATTGTTTTCATTCATCATTAGATATGCTCTGAAAGTCCAGTAGTAGCTTATTAAATGTCTTTGTTGTTGGTTGTGGAATTATTATTAGATAAGAAATTGTTATTGGGAGTTTTGATGAACTTGGGGAGCAGGAAGGCTCCAGAAGATGAGGATAGATGTTTGATTATAGAAGTGTTAAGTTGGATTTTTCAGGAAAGGGTTGTCCATTTTCAAGGAAGGTTATGCCGAATTTTCGGTAAATTTTCCTTAAAGGTGGACCCCGCAGGATTTACCTTGGGTTTCAGGGTAAAATTCGGGGTGGGTCTTGACAAAAATAGATTAGGTTGGTGCTATAAAAGTTTC
>NC_020491.1:21331070-21332622 GCF_000184155.1 Fragaria vesca subsp. vesca
TACTACTTACTTACTACTACTACTACTACTACTCTCTCTCTCTCTCTCTCTCTCTCTCTCTCTCTCTCTCTCTCTCTCTCTCTCTCTCTCTCTCTCTCCTCTCTCTTATATTTCTCTGTGTGTATATATACATATATGTGCGCATATTTATTTCAAACTGAAACACACACCCTGTTGATACCCAAAAATGTAAACATGTTTTTTTTAGAGACTTAAGGTCAACGATCAGGCTTAGAGCTAATATGAGGCCTGGATCCGAGTCGTTTGGTCTGCCTCGAGCGACTCGGGGGTTGGAACAAAATCTCTAAACCATGGCATGACATGTGCAAATTATAGGAAGAGGTCACGAAAGCCATGCCAAGCCTACACAAGGCCCATTTGGGAGTCAAGCCAAGTCATGCCATGCTCGTTTATGCCCAAGTGATAAAACGTATTTGCACATGCATCAATTAACCCTATCAACAAATCAATCGTAGCATAAAGCAAGCAGGGATCGTTCTAAACCGGGGATCCAACTACAGGGTAGATCCGTCTAATCTAATAAAAATGTCGAAATATGCATATAGGGTTTAAGGGTTTGATGATTTCGGAATAAACATTGGAAATAAATCCTAAATTACCTCTATACATATTTACATGTGATCAACCAACAATCATGCAAACACAACCAAACAACCATGCAAGAACAAAGAAGATGATATCTAATCTCAATTAAGTCCACACCGTGAGCAAATACACAACCTAAATTTGATATGCACATAAGTTCCTACGTGGTTCCTATGACATAGACATACTTTGAATTAGACTACGGGTTTCATTCAACATCGTGACACAAACAAGCTCGGCTACGTGCTCTACTTATAGGTCACACACATAAACTAATCACGCAATTACGTATCACATAAAGAATCGATGTGTTTAAGTACAAGTCCAAATCAAACATAGGTAGAAAATCAGTGAAATAACAAAGACAATGCAACTTATCAACTACTTGTATCAAAGTCGAACCTTGGATGATTAACACATGCAACATCAACTACTTGTATCAATTACACATGAAAATAGAAGAATACACCGAAAATCTTAAAGTACATGGACATAGAACTCACGGCATAAAACCTAAAATCATTGATCATAAATTGTAAACTTCAATTCAATACATGGCTCAAAAGTACTTCTATCTCATAGACAAGAATCGAAACATACTTAAGCAAAAACCTAAAACAAACATAAAAAAGAACGAACACATTCTAATCCGAAAGTAAAAGATGGAATTCACTCTCAAAATATCCCTACTTGTTCTATTCTTCGAGTGAGCGGAACCCTAGGCTACTTGCTTCGGATCAAGGATGATGGTGAGTTCAGATTATGGTGTTTGGAGAATGATGGATTTTCGGCAAAGCTTTTGGCGTAATTTTGCACGGGTTGATGATCATAAACTGCTACCATGCCGTGCCCTATATATAGAGTAACAAGACTTGATCTCCAAGAATTCCTCAAGCACAGGGAATCCTTATTAAATCGGCAAAACCAAGTCCAAGTTGGATTTAAC
>NC_020491.1:21333148-21342527 GCF_000184155.1 Fragaria vesca subsp. vesca
TTGGGAAATCTCACGGCATCTTCATACATATCTCGGATTGTACTTCTCCTAGCTCAAGCAGGAACTCCTAGCTGCCGGCCACCTTTCCCTCATGAGTCAGAAAAACATTTCCTAGTCAACACGGGTTTAGAGTTTCCTGAAATAGAAATAAGAAAATTAGAAACTAGGAAAGAGGAAAGATGGAATCCTGATCAAGACAAGAATCCTGAGTAAACAAGGATTTCCAACACTTAGCACAATTTCAACACCAAATTATTCAAATCCGAAAATACTATGTATTCTAACACTAAAACCTACATATTTCTACATTAAGCAATTATTCTACACTAAACATAAATATAAAGCTAAAACAACTAAATAGGAGTTATCAAAGGGTAAATAAAGGGTATAAACATATTAAGAACGTCACACTTTGTGCTCCTATCACCAAGCCTACTATGACATGCTCGTTTATGCCCAAGCCTACTATGACATGCTCATTTATGCCCAAGCCTATCGAGGGAGGTAAACCCACGCCATGACGTTTATGCCCAAGCCTACTATGATATGCTCATTTATGCCCAAGCTTACTATGACATGCTCTTTTATGCCCAAGCCTACTATGACATGCTCATTTATGCCCAAGCCTACTCATTTTATCTATCTAGGACATGGGAGGCAAGCCACGCCATGACGTGCCCAAATCTACTCAAGACCCATTTAGAGTTAAGCCAGGCCATGCCATGCGAGTTCATGCCTAAGCCTATTCTCTTTACGGCACGTGGTGTCTCATGGACACGCTTCAATGACCACCACATGCCCGCCCATTTCATGCATGTGTCAACACACGCCAGGCACATGTGTCAACACACGCCAAGCACAGTTGCGCACAAGCATCGTGGAGCATGGTGGATGGTATACACCGAAAACCATCCATCACGACATGCCACGCCACGCGGCCAGCCAGTAATGTGGACCCAAGACACACTAGGCCAATGGGGCTTATTTAGTGGGTTGTGGTGTGGAAGGACACATGATCTTTGTCAGGCCTATGGAGACCAAATGTCAAGTGTCCGAGACGTCTTGGGAGTCGAGGATCAAACTTGAATTTGAGCTTCCCGTGCATAGGCATGTAACAGATACCTCATCTCATCACCCAATGCCTTTAGACATAGGATGCTAACATCACAAATCACCTCAGACCAAGTCACCTCAGACCTGTCTCCACAACTTTCACCTTATAAGCTTAAGGCAAACCCAAGGCCATGTCTTGTTTGAACCCGTTAACCAAAAGTATCTTGGTAAGAAATCGAGAAGGGATGTCTCAGAACCACTGCCACCTTTACGTTTTCTTAGCTTAAGGCTCGAACGATGACAGTGAGAAAGAGGGTTCTGACCTTTGCTAAAATTAGAGAGTCACGGGTCATTTTTTTACCCTCAGTCTTCGACCTCAATTTTATTTAAAGGAAGCTACAGTGGGATTGAGACACAACACCTACAGGCAAAGAAACCACTACCAAGCTCCTCATGCTTAACCGTCTCTAGACCACCATCATCATACCTATCCTTCCAGACACCCTAGATCATCACCACCATACCCATTCTCCTAAACACTTTCAAACACCTCTAACCACCACCACCATATTTTTACAATCCTTCACCCACATTTGATGAGCATGCATTCTGTTACACTTGCAAGATCCTAGCTCCCACACCTTACACACTACTAAGTCCTCTCAGTATTGATATTACACACGCTTGGAGCCTCTCCATCACAACAAAGTCTATCTTAGAAAGACTTTGGGCCTAGTCTCGTAACCCTAAAAGGGAAGATCAAATCAGCAAGCCCAACAACGACAAGCTCTTAGATCCTAATTCAATTTCTACCCCAACATAAATTGGCGACTTCACTGGGGACTAGGCGGTGATTCATTAAAATGGCTCCTTCACGCAACAAGAGAAGCAAGATGCCTTCACAAGATGGGGGAGAGCGTCAAGAAGATGAAGAGCGTCAGGAGGAGTTTGCCTCTAGGCAACATGAGTCTGGGAATCATGATAACATGCATGAGGAGGAGACGGTGATCACTGCCGCCGATCTCCTACGTACTTTCAATACTTTTGGAGAATCCCAAAGGGAGCTAGTTGAAGCCATGAAGGAGATAATAGGTTCCCTCTCAGCTAAGAACCCCCGAGAGGAACTAGACAAGCACTCTCAAGAAGCTAGAGATAAGAACTCTTATGAGGAGTCAGCCCCAAGGGCAGCAGCTAAAGAATCCGAGCAAAAGGGATCAAGAGCTGAATAGAAGAATACTTCTTTTGTCACTCAAGAAGATGTGCTTGCCATGCTAGAAAGAGAGTTGCCGCGCACCAATGAAGATTGGAAGTACCTCCCCCAACCACCTTACTTAGCAAGCTTGGTCAATCGCCCTTATCCCAAAGGTTATGAAACACCAAGCTTTGTCCTCTTTGATGGGAGAAAAGGAAGTCCAAGAGAGCACATAAGCCGTTTCATTGATGCTCTTGGACCTCACGCTGGTGATCATAATCTCAGGCTCCGTGAGTTCTCAAAAACCCTCACCGACCGTGCCTACACTTGGTATACTACTCTAGCACCGGGTTCTATTCGTACTTGGGAAGATATGGCAGACAAGTTTTGCAAAAAATACTTCGAGCATGAGGAGAGAGCCACTTTGGCTCAACTCAACAGCACTCGCCAAAGATCAAGCGAAAATCTAGTTGAATTCGTGAGGCGCTACAGAGACCTTGCTTTGGATTGCTATGATGAGAAAGGAGAAGAAGCCTTGGTGGAGATCTGCGTCGGTAACATGCTACCTGAATACAGGGTGTACCTTGAGAATGCAAACATAGGTACCTTTACACGCTTGATGGACGCTGTAAAGAAGACAAGCATGTCTGTCAAGGTTGTTAATGAAAATAGAACATGGAGGTCAGAGAAGGATACACATCAAGCATTGACAATTGGTGAAAGGCACTCAAACTCAAATAAGCGCAAGGATAGAGAAACTTATCCTGCTTTGCCATGCTGCGATGAAGAACTTAATGCCATCCTAGATACCATGTTTGCTGATGGTGTAATCAAGCCACCATGCCCATACAAAAACCCATCTAAAGAAGACAGAGCACACCCATGCTGCTGTAGGTACCACCGGCTTGTCGGTCATCCTTCATCTGCTTGCCAATTCCTAAGGAAGTTTCTTAATGAAAAGATCCAGGATGAGACTTTAGCTATACCCTCCAAGAAGCAAGCTATCGATGATGATCATTTGCCTCGCCGACGGCCAGGAAAAGAAACAGCCGTTGTCATAACTTGCTTTGAAGATGATATGGAGGAAGGAAGCCGCCCTAGTGGCCAGGTGCCCTACTTGGTTACGGAGCCGAAAGAAGGATGCTTTGACATAGTTTCTTGGAATAAGAGTTGTATGCCACAGAGTTACAATACCCCATGCTCTGATCCCATAGAGTGGAAGGAAGATGAGCATGCTCACTATCACATGGGGGATTCAAGCAACAAAGAAGCGACTGGAGTGACATTCACTGATTTGGAGGAGAATGTGGCAAGGTCTCACCTCAACGAAAGCAAAAAGCAGCGATCTTATCCAACATGTTCACGAGTCCTTCAACAGAGCCCAAAGTTCAAATCTCTTTTTGATCAGCTTGAGTACGGACAACAGGCTAGGCAAGCAGCAGTAGAAGCACTCATGCAGGTCTCAGCTGATTTTGGGCCTCAAAGATCTTCAATTGAGTCAGCCAACAATAGGGCATTCATGGAGGACCCTAATAGTGTAAATTCACAGAGGAAGACATAGTGGCTCCTTACGTAGACCACCAAAGGCAAGCCTCAGGACCTTCCAAATTTTCTCCATCATGGGAAGGTCCTTTCATTGTGAAGGAAGCTTATCAAAGCAGATACTACATGCTTGTCTCACAAGATGTTGTGACAATGGATCCCATCAACAGCAAATGGCTCAAGCTTTATCATTCTTAGCTCATCTATTTTCCTCCCTTTGGTGGGAACCCTTTTGTACTTTTGTTCAAGCTTCCACACCTTTTGTTTGCGACCACAATAGTGTAGCCAACCAAGGAAGCATGAACTCGAATAATGTTATGATTTATCCTTGAAAAGAGTATTCCCTTTGAAGTCCATACTCCCCTCACAAACTCCCGTTATTTTTTTATGCTCACACAAATAGTTTAATTATGTGATCTAACTTTTGCTCACATAACCAAGGGGGGCTGACACAAATGATAAAGGTCATAATAATGGGATCTCAAGCATAATTCGTCAAGCAACGCACATGCAACCCCAAAAAAAAATCACAAAGCAAGGTTACAAGACAAACAACAAAATCAAGCTATGGCTTCAACCATAAGATAAATTGCATGCCAAGCACCAAAGCCAAGTGATGTCATGGCTTCAACAGTAAAATAAAGTTATGTGCCAAGCACCATAGCAAAGTCATAACTCCAAGCAGCAAAACCAAGCTTCGAGTCAAGCAAATGGAGTAATAAGCCCCTTTAAGATTACAAGCTCCCTATTCTTCATGAGCATGCATTTGCTCAAGGCTTACAATCAAGCAAGCCAAGCAGGTCAGCTTTCCCTACGCCTGCATGAGGTTGACTCAAATAGTCATAAGCTAGGTCATGGAAAGATATTGAGATATCACCACGTGGGTCATGCCATGCGCAATTAGCAAAATGATTCCATATATCTATTCAATGTGATACAAGTACAAGCAAATTAATTTACTTACACAGTTACACATGCTACCAAGGAGATGTACCCACCCACACTATCAATCTCACGCAATATGGATCAACTTGAAATGCCCGTAGCAACGGTAGCATTGTCTGATTTTGTGTCCCAATAGCTTCTCTTCTTTGTCTATACATCTGGGGGCTTTACAATGTCCTCCACCGCTTTTGGATGTGTTTTCCTCTTCCTACTTGGGACACTCGAATTCTCATTGTCATATGATGAATTCTCCCATCCATACATCATCACTTGACCTAAAGGATAGTAATCTTGAATTACGGGTCTCATACTGGACGTACTTGCTAGAATCACTCAAGACTCCAAACCAGTAAGTATGAAAAGTTTTGGATTTGTGCCCTACTCTTTTCTTACCTGCCAATGTTACAGAGGCAGTCTCATCTAAAGCTTCCAACTTCCCATAGAATAAGTCACTAGGCATGCCACACTCTTCACTTTACTCTATACCGCACAAGATTCCTTAATCTAAGCCAAATTGACGTTTTACTCATTGGGGAAAATATGATATGAAAGAGCTTTTGTAGATGCCTAATAAGGAACCCTATTAGAACATTCAAGCACATAAGGTCACGCACCACATCATGCCATACCAAAATGTCATCCGACACCAAGTTAGACATGAGTGTCTTATCCATGCTGTAAAGAAAAAGCCTAAGCCTCTCAAATATCATGGTCTTGGTAACATGCTTCCTACCTCAATTAACATATACATGTTCTCTTTGGATCCTACACAAAGTTTGAGGGGAGGAGACTGAATTTTCTCATGTCCCTCTATGCCATGCCATGCCATGACACTTTTCTCAAATTACACGTTTAGTCCCTCGACACTTTTCTCAAATTACACGATTAGTCCCTCGACACTTTTCTCAAATTACACGATTAGTCCCTCGATATTTTTCTCAAATTACACATTTAGTCCCTCGGTACTTTCCTTAAATTACACATTTCGTCCCTCGACACTTTTCTCAAATTACACCTTTGGTCCCTCGACACTTTCCTCAAATTACACGTTTGGTCCCTCGGCACTTTTCTCAAATTACACGTTTGGTACCTCAGCACTTTCCTCAAATTACACATTTGGTCCCTCGGTACTTTTCTCAAATTACACGTTTGGTCCCTCGACACTTTTCTTAAATTACATCTTTAGTCCCTATCATGGGTGACTTATACCTTTTTTACATACACACAAGCCACAATTTCAACAAACTAAGGCACGGCCGAGCACCAAGATGCCAAGCACACATTCATGATCTCGCAATCGACGCTCTCCACAAGCCATGAGCAAGTACTTCGATGCATTTCATTTGATCATGTCACTCGTCTTACACGAGCAACATAATCAAGGGGGCTAATGTTGATACACAAAAATGTAAACATGTTTTTTTTAGAGACTTAAGGTCAACGATCAGGCTTAGAGCTGATATGAGGCCTCGATCCGAGTCGTTTGGTCTGCCTCGAGCGACTCGGGGCTTGGTACAAAATCTCTAAGCCACGGCATGACATGTCCAAATTATAGGAAGAGGTCACCAAAGCCATGCCAAGCCTACACAAGGCCCATTTGGGAGTCAAGCCAAGTCATGCCATGCTCATTTATGCCCAAGCCTATTATGACATGCTCGTTTATGCCCAAGCCTACTATGACATGCTCATTTATGCCCAAGCCTATCGAGGGAGGTAAGCCCACGCCATGACGTTTATGCCCAAGCCTACTATGATATGCTCATTTATGCCCAAGCCTACTATGACATGCTCATTTATACCCAAGCCTACTATGACATGCTCATTTATGCCCAAGCCTACTCATTTTATCTATCTAGGACGTGGGAGGCAAGCCACGCCATGACGTGCCCAAATCTACTCAAGACCCATTTAGAGTTAAGCCAGGCCATGCCATGCGAGTTCATGCCTAAGCCTACTCTCTTTACGGCACGTGGTGTCTCTTGGACACGCTTCAATGACCACCACATGCCCGCCCATTTCATGCATGTGTCAACACACGCCAGGCACATGTGTCAACACATGCCAAGCATAGTTGCGCACAAGCATCGTGGAGCATGGTGGATGGAATACACTGAAATCCATCCATCACGACATGCCATGCCACACGGCCAGCCAGTAAGGTGGACCCAAGACACACTAGGCCAATGGGGCTTATTTAGTGGGTTGTGGTGTGGAAGGACACAAGATTTTTGTCAGGCCTATGGAGACCAAATGTCAAGACCCACCCCGAATTTCACCCTGAAACCCGAAGTAAATCCTGCGGGGACCACCGTTAAGGAAAAATTTCCTGAAAATTCGGCATAACCTCCCTTGAAAATGGACAACCCTTCCTAAATAAAACACCTGCAAGCACTTCTAAAAGTTCCAACTCCAACCTTATAAACTCCTGGAGACTTCGTGCTCCCCACAATCACAACATCTCCCAATATAGATTCACTAATCTAACAAAGATCCTAAACCAACAACCACATATTCAGAGCAACTTTACTTGAGAGGAGAGGAACTAGAAATAAATAGAAATGAGCGGAAGCTATACTATTGACTATGCCTCTTCTCCATGTACGCTCGGCCTCAACTATGCTAACCTGCAATTGGGCATTTTAAAACGAAGAGCCTAGGGGAAAACATTTGAAAACGTTAGAGTGAGCGGACACAAATGAATTTATTAAAAATATTTATGCATTCCCATTTTTAATTTCCATAGAAATTATGTTGCATGCAACAAGCTCAAAAGCTCTCATCTCATAAACTGACAATAACACGACTAGCTCCACCTAGTCTCCAAAGCTTTATAAAATAGAGCCTCTCAGGCTAAAATATATGTATGTATTTACACACGTCCATACTCCCTATATAAATTCATGGGTCTATATAGGGCTACTACGCTCGCGTCTAACGCTCACGTCACGCCTTAATGGGGTGCTACACTACGCCATTAAGGTGGACAGACGGGTGTATAAATATGTGTCCATACCTCCTATATGAATTAGGCACTCATATAGGGCTACTACGCTCACGTCCAACGCTCACGTCACACCATAATGCGGCTATAGGTTACGCCATTAAGGTGGACAGACACATATGGCTAGCTAGCATTTATATACATACTCTCCTCATCAATATATAATTATATTCACCGAAAATCCCATTTTCGGTAGCTCTTCAAAAGAAATAAAATCGTCAAAATAAAATGACGTCAAATGCTCCAACACAATAAATTGCTCAAAAATCAATCATTGCATGCATATTATTTAAAACAAAAGTCCACTCACAACTTTAGGCATAAGCCCGACGAAATCCAAATCGCCACTCTAGTGAGGTTTCCTCGAACCCTGACACAAATATATAATTAATTTCCCAACTAAAAATCCAATATTTAAACAAAATAGACAAAATTAACCGAGAGCCATACTCACGCTCATCATTGCCTAACTTCGATACGGTCCACACCTCAACACTAAAACCAGCAGCCTTAACTACACTCTTCCACAGATTATACGACTTTAAACCAACGGCCGGATTCTACCTTATTAATCCGCCAAAATTACCAAACTTCGGAAATTCACAAACCTACCAAAACTCATCCAAAAATTCCATAATTCATATCAATAAACTCCCCTAAATATTCCACATTTAAAACTATACAAAACTCCCAAACAGCGGCGGCTCCGCCGACAGCGGCGGCCGGAGGCCGATTTCGGCGACCTCCAATGCCTATGAAATTTTAACAGAATAATCCTCTCATCATGCTCTACAACTTTCCTAACAAGCACAACACCCAATTGGAGGGGTTGCTGCACGCGAGGAGGGCATCACAACGAGCCAAGGATCGCTAGCTATGGCGGCCGAACGAGGGAGTTCCGGCGAAGGAACCACCACGACAGTCGCTGCTTTCGGGGGGAAGAACTCCTTCACGGCGGAGCTAGGGCGGCTGTCACCAGTCCAGGGAGGTAGCTGGGTCGGAGACCGAAAGTTTGGGACCGGAGCGTCGGCGAACGGTGGCCGGACGGCGGCGGGCGAACGGCCGGAAAATCGGGCAGCGGGAGAGGGAGAGAGATCGGGAGGAAGAGAAGAAGAAGAGAGAGAAAAGTGGTGTTTGGGCCTCACACCACCCGGTCCAACACTCTTAAACCAACCCAACTCCAACATAAAACACCCCGAAAAAATAATACCCTAATAAAAATTACCTTTTACTAGCTAAAATTTACTATTTTTACCGTCGTCAAATTTTTCTCCTATAAATAATTCTCCGAAAATAAACGTCCCTCAAAACACCTCTATGGCCAATTAAATTATAACCTTAATGACGGAGACGGTAAAATTCTTATTATAACCAAGCTAGTAAATAAGGTAAAAATTTAAGGGTCGGGATGTGACACCAAATGTCAAGTGTCCGAGACGTCTTGGGAGTCGAGGATCAAACTTGAATTTGAGCTTCCCGTGCATAGGCATGTAACGGATACCTCATCTCATCATCTCATCACCCAATGCCTTTAGACATAGGATGCTAACATCACAAATCACCTTAGACCAAGTCACCTCAGACCTGTCTCCACAACTTTCATCTTATAAGCTTAAGGCAAACCCAAGGCCATGTCTTGTTTGAAC
>NC_020491.1:21342604-21345315 GCF_000184155.1 Fragaria vesca subsp. vesca
CTTAGCTTAAGGCTCGAACGATGACAGTGAGAAAGAGGGTTCTGACCTTTGCTAAAATTAGAGAGTCACGGGTCATTTTTTTACCCTCAGTCTTCGACCTCAATTTTATTTAAAGGAAGCTACAGTGGGATTGAGACACAACACCTACAGGCAAAGAAACCACTACCAAGCTCCTCATGCTTAACCGTCTCTAGACCACCATCATCATACCTATCCTTCCAGACACCCTAGATCATCACCACCATACCCATTCTCCTAAACACCTTCAAACACCTCTAACCACCACCACCATATTTTTACAATCCTTCACCCACATTTGATGAGCATGCATTCTGTTACACTTGCAAGATCCTAGCTCCCACACCTTACACACTACTAAGTCCTCTCAGTATTTATATTACACACGCTTGGAGCCTCTCCATCACAACAAAGTCTATCTTAGGATGACTTTGGGCCTAGTTTCGTAACCCTAAAGGGGAAGATCAGATCACCAAGCCCAACAACGGCAAGCTCTTAGATCCTCATTCAATTTCTACCCCAACACACCCAAACAAATATGAATTCATGAACAGGCTCACCTGATAGTTAGTTCAGTGTTTGGGCTGTTCCGTAACAGTATATACCTGATTCCCTAGTCATTCTTTTGCATAAATGGTTTTAAAGTAAAAGAATCATGGCTGAAAAAGGCGTATGCAGTATTGATTAGCTGATAAAGTTTTAATTTGACTTGGGGTAGCTCTAGCCTCTCTTTAGATTCGTCTCGAACCTGGTAAGCCCTAGGTCTAGCCTCTCTCATAAATCAATTTTGATTCGATGAATATGAATTTAAGTTTTGATTTCAATTCAAGTGACTTGGAGCGAGCAGCGGTAGAGATTTGTAGACTCAGATTTGGATTTCAAATCGATTTCAATTCAGATTTGGTATGCGTTCTCTCTATCTCTCTCGCTCTGTCTTCTTGTCTGATAGGAATACATCAAAAATGTTACTAAAAACTTTGTCCTAAATTTGTTTGTAGTTTTTGTTAAATGTGTAGAGGGATGGTGCTATCACTTGAGCTGTCTTTGGTCTTGTCTATGAAAGAGTCTGAAATATTATAGCAAGTATTGATCGAGGTGCTTGTTTAACTTCTCTAAATTTCTTGGATTTGTTTTTCGTTAGTCTCCAGTATCTATTTTGAAGCACCATATTCATCTTGTTCTCAAGCACAAGTAAAAATTGCAACTTTATTATAAATCGGGTATGAGTCATTGTTCCATTGGTTTATCTCATCATAGGAAACCTAATAAATGAGCACCAGTGCTTTATGAGCATAAGTAGGTGTATATGTTGGGTACTGTTATTCTAGTGTTGGCTTTTGTATTTAGTTTCATAAAGTTTCTGACATCAAACCTTTGGAAATTACCTATGCAAATACGTATTATGGCTTGATTAACCCTATAATGTGCATCTCCCCTGTCCAAAATAGAAGCTGGCAGCTAAGATGAAAACAAAGGATAACACAGGTATTTGGTGAGCCAATTAGGTTTCTATTGTGTTATTGATTTTGTTTATTTCATAAGCTATTCTGTTAATTAGTTTGTATTGTTACTTTTCTATATTGTTGATTTGACTTGTCGCTCAACTCTGTCGCTCTCTCAGCTCTCTCACTCTTCTCTCAAATCGATTGAATCTCTTAAATGATTCAATCTCTCTTCCCTCTTTTGTAATTGTGCACGGCGAGGCGAGGCCGGTCGCGGTGGCTAGGGCTCAGTTCGGTTCAATGATTCAATCTTTTGATTTTGCATGCAGGAGGTTTCTTTCTGGTGGAGGTTTGTTTCTTGTGGAGGTATGTTGCTGGTGGATTCAACTGGAGGTATGTCATCTCCTCTCTTCTCTTCTCTTCGATTTCCCCAAAATGCCATGTTGCTTGCTTTGAGTAATTGATGCTTGCTCGCTTGTGAACTATGTTCTGCTTGCTTCGATTTCCCTATAATGTCATGTTGTATTGCTGATTATTGGTTTTGATTTTTAAATTATTTGGTTTATTGCTGATTGTTAATGCTGGTGAAATTATTTGGTTTTGATTTTTAAATTATTTGGTTCATATTATTGCTGATTGTTGCTGAGAAGTTACATGTTGTTGTTTGTTTTTCTGAAATTTCATGTTTGGATATATATAGATGGATAGGTCGTGGCTAGTTGTTGATAGGAGATCTTCTGAATATAAGTTTGGTGTTGAAGATTTTCTTGAATTTGCTTTGAGAAATGCAAGAGATCCCAAGCAGATCAACTGCCCTTGCATGTTGTGTGGAAATGATGATAGCTATTCTGTTTGGGTAGTTAAGGATCATTTATTTGTTAACGGGATTGATCCGTCTTATGTTATTTGGAGTGAGCATGGGGAGGCTACATTGGTTTCAGATAGTGATAGTGATCATGGGATGGACACAGATTCAGATGAATTTGTGCAGGGTAATATGGAGATAGAAATGAATAGTGACATAAAGTTAGATTTTGGAGAGGATCAGGAACCCCCAGATGAATGCAACGAGTTTCAGCGGTTGGTTGAGGAGGCAAACAGACCGCTGTACCCCGGTTGTAAGTCGCACACCAAGTTCAATGCACTTCTACGACTTCAAAACCTTAAAGCAAAACACCATATGAGTGATGTCGCTTACTCTGATTGGGTAGAATTGATAGGGGATTTTCTTCCAGAAGGCAATGAGATACC
>NC_020491.1:21345335-21347484 GCF_000184155.1 Fragaria vesca subsp. vesca
CAATCAATGATTGTCCAGCTTATGGTAACCTTTCCGGAAGTATAGTGAAAGGTTATAATGCATGTCCTATATGTGTTGAAAACACAAAACCCACGAGATTGGTGAATGGAGGGAGAATGTCCTTCATTGGGTCTCATCGGTGGCTGGCCAGAAGTCACCTTTATCGAAGGCAGAAGGCTGCTTTCAACAACCATACAGAGCATTCTCCCACTCCAGTTCCTTAAACTAGTGAAGAGGTATTGCAGAGGGTGGAAAAGGAGGTTCCAAAGTATAAATTTGGAAGAAAAAATGGCCCACCTACTTATAAAGGTGCAGAGGATGAAAGTAGGCCGTGTTGGAAAAAAAAATCTATTTTTTTGGAACTGGAATATTGGAAGTTTTTCCCTGTTCGGCATTGCCTTGATGTCATGCATAGAAAAATGTTTTTGAGAGCCTTATAGGAACTTTGTTGAATATTCTTGGAAAAATAAAGGATGGGGTGAAAACTCGCTTGGATCTGGTGGAAATGGGTATCAGATTAGGCTTGAAACCTAATTTAGAAGGTAGCAAGAAGGAGCGCTTACCATTGGCGAGTTGGAATCTAACTTTAGCTGAAAAAAAATCTATGTGTGGGTCCTTTTTTGGTATGAAGGTTCCGGAAGACTATTCTTCCAACATATCAAGTCTTGTGTCCATGGATGATTTAAAGCTTAGTAATTATAAATCCCATGATTGTCACACCATAATGCAGCAACTACTTGGTATTGCCATTCGAGGAGTACTTGAAAAGCCTGTTAGAATTGCAGTGATCAGATTATGCATTTTTTTCAATGAAATCTGCAGCAAGACTATTGATGTCTCAAGGTTGTCGAAAATTCAGAATGATATTGCTGAAACCTTGTGTGAGCTGGAAAAGTACTTTCCGCCATCATTTTTCACCATAATGGTTCATTTAACGCTCCACCTAGTGAGAGAGGTGGAGTTATGTGGACCAGTTTGCTATTGATGGATGTATCCATTCGAGAGGTACATGAAGGTTTGTAAGGGATATGTTCAAAATCGAGCTAGGCCTGAAGGTTGCATGGCTGAGAATTATATTGCTAAGAAGCGGTTGAATTTTTAGCAGAACTCTTATTGGAAGACAAGACTGCTGGAATCCCATCAGCTCGTGACACTGTGGACAGGCCTGCCTCTGGTGCTCATGTTGTTAGTGTTTACGGCAACCTATTTGACCAAGCTCACTTATGCATCCTTCAAAACACAAATGAATTTAGAAGCTACTTCGATTAAGTTCTATTATCCCTTTACCTAATGTATGTGGTTTATGTTACTGTTTTTGCAAGGAAACACTAATTTTAATTCACTGCCTCTCTTGTGTTGGTAATTGCAGTGAGCACTTGGAGTTCTTGAAACAAGAGTTTCCAAGATTCTGCAAGGATCAAAAGTGGCTCACGGACAAGCAAAACAAGACATTTGCTGACTGGGTGAAACAGAAGGCAAGTTCCAAACAAGTGATTTGTTATATTTACATATAAACTTGTCATCTAAAGTTGTATCTTAATTAATTTTTAATGTGTTATGATATTGTAGGTTGCTGACCAAATGAGTGAATCAACTGCTGACATCCCTGAAATTGTGAGATGGCTTTCAGATAAGCCGAGCAATGAAGTCCTCAGTTGCAGTGGCTACAAAATAAGCGGAACTCTATATACCACAAAGGGGAAAGATGATGTCCGATCGACACAAAACAGTGGTGTGTACTTGGTTGTTGATATGCCACAAGTAGCTAGTGCTAGGGATAAAAGGATGATCAGAGATGAGATGAGTTTCTATGGCGTAATTACTGAAATATGGGAGCTTGACTATGAGAAGTTTAGGATCCCAATTTTTAAGTGTGATTGGGTTGATAATGGAAGGGGTGTTGTAGTAGATGAGCTTGGGTTCACATTGGCGAACCTGAATAAGAAAGGTCATTTTAATGACACATTTGTGTTGGGAAAGTGCATTGAGAAGATCTTCTATATTCAAGACCCTGCTGATCCACAATGGTCAGTAGTTGTAAGGCTACCCAAAAAGAGACTACAGTGATTTTGAGGTTGAAGATGTGGTTACAGACAATGGAATTATTCACCAGCCCATCACAGTGTTGATGCCGTCTATTGAGTTAAGC
>NC_020491.1:21348912-21350616 GCF_000184155.1 Fragaria vesca subsp. vesca
ATGCAATCAGCTGCTGCAAGATGGAGAGAATTCAAGTCTCGTCTGACAAAGGTATACATTGTGCCTTACTTGGATAAGCCAGAAATGTTGAAGTATCCTCCACAAGACTACAAGTTCATCAATGCAGATCATTGGACGCAATTTGTGACTGAGCGGAGTAAGCCGGCATTTCTTGTAAGTAGTTAAGCGAACAGTGTTATTAATTACTAATTAAGTGTTTCATTACGAGGGTCCCTCATCAATGGATATGTTTACTTGATCAGGAATTGCGTAAGACTCAACAGGCACGCCGCAGGATGAACAAGTATCCCCACCAACTGTCCCGCAAAGGCTACGTTGGGCTGCTGGCAGAGTCGAAGGCAAAAGCTGAGCCGGCACAAGCCGAGCCGGTAAGTCTAGCATATTTGTTTATATTATGTAAAATGAAATGGTTGATCTGAATACTAGGAGCAAATTTAATTATGACGTTTTGGTAACAAGTGCTTATAAATGCCAAGAAGAGGCTTCAACAATAACGGATGAAGATGAGCTGTACGACAGGTGTGAGACATGGGTTGCTGCACGTGTTACAAAGGAGGGCAAATTTGCAGATGAAGAAACACAGAAGAAGGCTGAAGAGATAGTGAGTGCATGCATTTTACTAAAGTTCATTGTGGACATATTTCAATTGTCATGCTAAATTTTAATGAAGTCTGCAGCAACACATTTTAACTGTGATGCTAAATTTTAATTTTGTGAACAGATTGAGTTGAAGGAGAAGGTTTCTACTGGAGAAACTAGCCTAAGTGGGTATAATGATGTCTTGGAGAAGGCTTTGGGGAAGGAGCATGGTGGCAGAGTGCGAGGGGTTGCCGGCTTTGTCAACCCAACAACTTACTTTCACCTCCCTAGACGTACCAGCAAACAATGAATCCGCCGCGGTCGGATCATCACTCTATAGACACTACGTGCTACTTAGGCAAATATGATAGTGACAAGGAAGCAGGAAAAGGAAACCTATAGCTCTGATACCAACAGACACGACCCACCCCGAATTTCACCCTGAAACCCGGAGTAAGTCGTGCGGGGACCACCTCCAAGGAAAATTTACTGAAAAGATTGAGAAAATCTCCCTTGAAAATGGACAACCCTAACTCGAAAATTCCAAATTACACTCTTAATACAACACGTCCAAACATCACATAATTATCATTCAGAAATTCTAAACATAATATACAATAATCCCAAAGTATTCAGAGCTACTAAACACTAGCGGAAGCAAGAAAACACGAGTAGGTTGAACAGGTAACCTACTGACGAAAACTGGCAGAAATGCGGGTGACTATGCCTCGCCTCCTACTAGATCCAACCCGAACTCTGCAGACTGGGCAATTTTAAAACAAAGGGCCCAGGGGAAAACATTTAATAACATTAGAGTGAGTGGACAAAAATAAAATAATAAATTAAATATTTATGTTTCCCCAAATTAATTTTTAAGGAAAAATCGAATGCATGCTGCAAGCGATAAAACTTTTATCTCATAAAATATCGAGCCTCTCAGACTCTATAATATATGTATGTATTTACACTCGTCCATACTCCCTATATAAATTCATGGGTCTATATAGGGCTACTACGCTCGCGTCCAACGCTCACGTCACGCCTAATGCGGTGCTACACTACGCCATCAAGGTGGACAGACGGGTGTATAAATATGTGTCCATA
>NC_020491.1:21351227-21356647 GCF_000184155.1 Fragaria vesca subsp. vesca
TATTAATTTCCCAACCAATAATCCAATATTTAATCAAAATAGGCAAAATTACCCGAGAGCCATAAATACGCTCATCATTGCCTAACTTCGATATTCTTAAATCGGAACGATCCGAACTTAAATATCATACTCGACAGTCGTAAATACAACCTCCCCAAAATACGACTTAAATCCTACGGCCGGATTCTACATTAATTAACCGCCAAAAATACCAAACTTCGGAAATTCACAAACCTATCCAAATCTCATCCAAAAATTCCATAAATCACATCAATAAACTCCTCTTAATATTCCACACTTAAAACCCTAAAAATCTCTTAACCGGCAGCGGCACCGCCGACAGCGGCGGCCGGGGGCCAATTCCGGCAACCTCCAAAACCTATGAAATTTTGACAGAATAATCTCCTCATCACCCAATTCCAAGCCTAACTAGGCTAATCGAACGAAAACTCCACATTTCTCCTTACCTAGCTCAAGAGGGAGTGAGCTGATTGGAGGGGTTGCTGCATGGGAGGAGGGCTACAAAACGAGCCAAGGATCGCTGCTTTTGGTGGCCGGAGGAGGGAGTTCCGACGGCCGGAAGTTCGGGGCAGCCTAGCCTTTCGAGCGGCACCGCTCTCTCACGACGGTGCTAGGGGGGCTGTCACCGGTCCTGGAAGATAGCTGGGTCGGAGGGCAACCGAACGGGACCGTAGCGGCGGCAGATGGTGGCCGGACGGCGGCGTACGGACGGCGAGAAGTTTCCGGCGGGGGAGAGGCTCGGGAGGAAACCGGGAAGAAGAGAGGAAGAAAAAGAAAAGTGAGGGCTGGGTTTGGGCCTGACCAACCCGGTCCATCACCTATAGAACAACCCAATTCCAAAAATAAAACACCCCGAAAAATAATACCCGAATAAAAATTACCTTTTACTAGCTAAAATTACCATTTTTTACCGTCGTCGAAATTTTCTCTTACAAATAATCCTCCGCACATAAACGTCCCCGAAACCCCTCTAGGGACCAATTAAACTATTAACTCAATGACGGAGACGGTAAAATTCTTATTATAATCAGGCTAGTAAATAAGGTAAAAATATAAGGGTCGGGATGTGACAAACAAAGCATAGAAGAAACGATTAAAATCAGCCTGGAAAAAGTGCTGGCTGAGCAAACGACAAAGATCATAGAAGAGACAAGGAAGAAAACAATTGAAGAAAACAATGCATTTTGAGCCATGAAGTTTGAAACTTACAAGTCACAGTTTGTTCCAGTTAATGGTAATGGGGGACAAGCAGGTAGTAGTCCAGCTGGACTAGAGAAGCCCATCCCACCTGTTTCTGGGCAAGCTAGCTATTCAAACACCGCTGATCTCTTTGAAAATGATATGAATGACCAAGTGCAAGCCCCCAATGCACAAGCTGAAATTGAAGAAGTTACTGCGAAGAATATCAAAGGGCAAGTTGAAGTGAATGGCTAAGTGGAAGGGAATGACGAACCTGGGGTGAAGTCAACCTTAATTTTCAAGTGTCTTGAAGCAATGGAGGTGAACGAAGTTGCTAAAAAGAAAACTTTAACCAAGAGGAGGTGGTGCAAACCTAAGTTTACGCAACCTGAAGAAGTGTTTGGTCAGGAGATAGCAGAGACTGATTGCAAGGCAGCCGAGGAAGATGTACTTCTGAAAACCAGTGATGCTGATACGCAAATTAAACGATCAAAGGTATCAAATATTGTTACCTAAACTTTTTTATTCCTTGAGTAAGATATATAGCAAAGCATTACTGTTTAACATGTAAATTCTGTTATTACTACATCTCTCAGGTAACTTGTGAGGAAGTTCCGGTGATGTTGGCATTAGGTTCACTTGATAACATTGTAGCTACAGGCACAGCAATGAAAACTGATGACCCAGATGAACTTTGTCATGGTTATCCATTAGGGGACCAAAATGTATGTGTCTCGATAGAGATAGCAAAGCAGGAGTACGCCAAAGTTCCATTTCTTGTGGGCGATGATATAAAAATTGTTAGACAAGCCATGGGGAGTTGGATAGCATGGCCGGACCATCTTGTTATCTATACACCTATCTCACCATTGGAGGTAAGTATTATTAGAATTGTAATCCAGTATTTCATAAGGTAGGTTGAAAAAGGGTACAAGTTTATGTCATTGCAAGATTAGAAAACCTTATATATTGTTTGTTTATGTGTAGCAACCTCAGAAGAAGAGGGAAAAGAGAGGGGTACCTGTCGAGATTATTGACCTGAAGGCAGATGCACTTAATGCACCAATCCAATTGAAGATGTTGTGTATGTGGGGTGCAGATGAGCTCAAAAATGATAAGAGTCTTGAGTTTTTTATTGAGCCTGAGGTGTTTGGATACACTCGGAAATCATGGATATTTGATTCTGATTTGCACAGAATGGCAAGCATGACAGAGATCACTGGGAACTGCATAGTGGCATATCAAAGGTAATATTTGCTGTCAAATGGACTATTCTTGGTGTATCCATGTGAATTTGGTTGCTGATTAGAATCTGGATGTTATATTGGGTTTTTAGGTACTTGTATGATGTCCTGAAAAACACCAAAATGTTGGATATGATTGCCTTTGTTGACCCTGCTATGGTTGGAGAAAGCTGTGGAACAGTAAGGAGTAAGGCTGAACACTTATGTGCTAGGTTCATAACCTCAAAACCTGGACAGCTTTTCATGGTGCCATATAACTCAGAGTAAGTGGCTATAACTCAGAGTATTTTTTATTTTTTTATTTTATTCATGAGCCTTATTTGATCAAAATCTGGTAACTTTGTCATACAGTCATCGTTGGGTGCTTACTATTGTGGAGCCACAAAAAGAAAAGGTGTATTACATGGATCCCCTGAGGAGGCGGTTACCTATAGCCTCGGCAGAATGGAAGTCTGTTATCAATAGGTAACTTGTAACAAAACTATATATGCATGCACCGAGATTTATGGAATAATGTTTTCTTCTGGTTCAGCTTTTCATGATGCAGTCTCATTGTGTTTGGTTTATGTTTTAGTGCAATAGCCAAGTATAATATAGAAAAGGGCAGGCCAAGCCTAAATGCAGTTGCTTGGAAGAACCTTGGGGTATGTAAATATTGTTTTAATTTGTTGGATTTCTGGATTGTTACTTATCAAGTGTACGTACTTGGATTAGGGTATGACAATGGTGGTGGAATTTGTAAATTGAAAATCAGTTATAGGAATTTTTTTTTTTTTAAGAACCTGAAAAACTAAAAGAAATATTTCAAACACAAGAGAAAAGCCACAAAGCTCTTATCTAGTTAAAGGGTAGCATGTATAGTGAGCCCAAGATATTGAGATAGTAAGTAAAACTGAACACTTGTACTGTATTTGCTAAAGGTGTGTATCTGTATTAGATAAACATTTTCATAAACACTCTGCTTGCTTTCAAGAGCTTAATATTATCAAATTGAACATTTGAGAAACTTGAGCATAGTTTCAAAATCAGTTGTAGTCAAAACTAAAGAAACACCTGCTGAATTTGATAAGATAAAAAGGCTAAATCTGTTTCATGATATACATAGCCAAAAGATGTAGTTTATATAGAAAATACTTCCACCACCTGGTATCAGGCTAACTGTTCATGTATGAATATAAATTGATTTTCTGCTTCTAGGGTGCACAAGAGGGAATGCTGGGGGCGTTTGAGCAGATTGTTAATCAGTTTGCTGCAACCAAGGATCCCAAGGAAAATGGTGCTGAGAAGTTTTCTACAGCCAAGGATCCCATTGAGGCCCAGGAGTGGATTAAGACTATGGAGAGAGTGTTTACTAGGATGAGTGTTCCTGATGATCGTAAGGTATTTGTGGCAGTGCAATGGTTGCACGGTCCTGCATGGCATTGGTGGGTTGGCATTACTAGAGATTATGGGGATGCTCCTCACATGACTTGGGATGAGTTCAAAGCCTATTTCAATGATCGTTACTGTAGTCGAGCTCATCTCCATAGGATGCAGGATCAGTTTATGAATTTGCAGAAGGGAGATATGTCAGTCTTGGAGTTTGAGCAGCATTTCCTTGCTAGAGCTCATCATGTTCCTGACTTGGTACAGGACGAGCATGATAAGATATACAGGTTTGTTCGGGGACTTGGGAGTGAGTATGAGGAAAAGATGCAAGCAGTGTTGTATCCGAGATTTAGTGATGCAGTTGGGGTAGCTTTAAATATTGAGACCTCACAGATGGGTAGCCGACCCCGAGACTTTGGTGGCCCTAGTGAGGGGCCATCAAAGAGAGCAGCATCTACATCCAGTTCCGGATCTTCTGCTAGTAGTGGACGTAGTAGTAGCTTTGGTAATTCAGCCCGACCTAGACTCAGAGGTAGCTGGAGATTTGCTGGGGTATCTGCAGGCAGATGCCCCTTTAGTCAGTTTAGGGGTGGTATGAGTGGTAGTGGTGGAGCCCACAGTAGTCAGTCAGGTCAGTCTGGACAGTATCAGCCAGTTGGGTGTTTCAAGTGTGGCAAGCCAGGTCACTTTAAGAGAGATTGTCCCCGTTTGACTCAGGGAGTTGCGCCTACATTTTATCAGACTGCAGGTCAGACCTCAGTTGGTGCTTCTAGCAGTGGTTCACGTGGTAGTTCAGCAGTTAGAGGCGGTCCCCAGCAGGGTAGAGGTCAGAGAGGACGTCCTACCACTCAGGCTAGAGTTCATGCCATGACATTTCAGGAGGGTCGTACCTTGCCCGAGGTTGTCATTGGTACGTTGTTTATTTTTGGCCAGCTTGTATTTACTTTGATTGATCCGGGAGCTACTCATTCTTTTATGTCTAGTAGATTTGCACTCATGCTAATGTGCCCTCATCTCCTCTCCCGGGAGAATGGTATGTGTCTTTGCCTTCGGGTGATGTGTTTAAAATTGATTGGGTATTTAGGTCTTGTGAAGTTCTGGTTGAGGCGTATATGACACGACCCACCCCGAATTTCACCCTGAAACCCAGAGTAAGTCGTGCGGGGACCACCTCCAAGGAAAATTTACTGAAAAGATTAAGAAAATCTCCCTTGCAGATGGACAACCCTAACTCGAAAATTTCATATTACACTCTTAATTTAACGCTTCTGAATATCACATAATATACAAAAATTCTAAAGTATTCAGAGCTACTAAACACAAGCGGAAGCAAGAAAACACAAGTAGGTTGAACAGGTAACCTACTGATGAAAACTGGCCGAAAAGCGGGTGACTATGCCTCGTCTCCTACTAGATCCAACCCGAACTCTGCAGACTGGGCAATTTAAAACGAAGGGCCTAGGGGAAAACATTTAATAACGTTAGAGTGAGTGGACAAAAATAAATTAATAATTAAAATATTTATGTTTCCCCAAATTAATTTCTAAGGAAAAATCGAATGCATGCCGCAAGCGATAAAACCTTTATCCCATAAAATATCGAGCCTCT
>NC_020491.1:21366254-21371674 GCF_000184155.1 Fragaria vesca subsp. vesca
AAAATCTCCCCAACCGGCGGCGGCCGGAGGTCAATTCCGGCGACCTCCAAAACCTATGAAATTTTAACAGCATCTTCCTCTCATCAAGCTCTACAACTTTCATAACTAGCACAAACACCAATTCCAAGCCTAACTAGGACAATCGACTAAAAACATCAAAAACACCATAAAACTTCCACCTCAAATTTCTCCTTACCTAGCTCAAGAGGGAGTGAGTCCTTTTAGGACAAGGTTGCTGGGTTGGAGGGCTACAAAACCATACCAAGCTTGCCCGGATTGGTGGCCGGAGGAGGAAGTTCCGGCGAGAAAACCAATTCGGCAGTCGAAGCTTTCGGGCGGCACCGCTCACTCACGGCGGCGCTAGGGCTCCTCTCACCGGTCTAGAATGGAAGCTGGGAGGGAGACCGACCGAACGGGACCGGTCCGGCGGCGAACGGAGGTCGGACGGCGGCGGGAGGACGGCCGGAAGTCTGCTGGGTGTAGAGAGAAAAAAAACTCGGGTGGGAAGAGAAGAAAAATCGGGAGGGAGAGAGAGAGAAAGGAAGAAGAAATGGGTTGGGCTCGGCCCAGCCGACCCAACACCCCTTTTAAACCCAAACTTCCAAAATAAAAACACCCCGAAAAATAATACCCGAATAAAAATTACCTTTTACTAGCTAAAATTTACCATTTTTACCGTAGTCGTATTTTCCTCGTACGAATAATCCTCCGCACATAATCGTCCCCGAAACCCCTCTAGGGACCAATTAAACTATTTACTCAATGATCGAGACGGTAAAATTCTTATTATAATCACGCTAGTAAATAAAGTAAAAATATAAGGGTCGGGATGTGACAGTATAACTTGGAGGCAAATTTAATTCCGTTAGAGATGGTTGATTTTGATGTGATTTTGGGGATGGATTTCTTAGAGGCACATCAGGCTTTGGTCGATTGTTTCCAGAAAACTGTAGTGTTCCGAAGTCCGGGGAAGCCAGAGATTACATTTTGTGGAGAGCGAAATGTTTTGCCATCTTGCTTGATTTCAGCAGTCACAGCAGGTAAATTGCTGAGTAGGGGTTGTCAAGCATATTTGGCTGATGTTGTGGATACTAGTATGGGAGTTTTTAAGGTTGAAGATATTCCTGTAGTTAAGGAGTACCCTGATGTTTTTCCTGAGGAGTTACCTGGTTTACCTCCTGTAAGGGAGATAGAGTTTACCATCAAATTACTCCCTGGTACAGCCCCTATTTCTCAGGCACCCTACAGGATGGCCCCCCGGAATTGAAGGAATTGAAGGTTCAATTGCAGGAGTTAGTGGACAAGGGTTTCATAAGGCCTAGTATGTCTCCTTGGGGTGCCCCAGTGTTATTTGTACGGAAGAAGGAGGAAATATGAGATTGTGCATTGATTATAGGAAGTTGAATCAAGCTACCGTGAAAAATAAGTATCCTTTGCCCCGCATTGATGATTTGTTTGATCAGTTGAGGGGTGCTAAAGTCTTTTCTAAGATTGACTTGAGGTCTAGGTACCACCAGTTGCGGATTAGAGACTCTGACATAGCCAAGACTGCCTTTCGGTCACGCTATGGTCACTATGAGTTTGTGGTGATGTCATTTGGGTTGACAAATGCACCCGCTGCTTTCATGGATTTGATGAATAGGGTGTTTCGCCCATTCTAGACTGTTTTGTCATTGTGTTCATTGATGATATTCTGGTCTATTCAAAGAGTGAGAAGTTACACTCCAAACATTTGAGTCTGGTGCTTCAGACTTTGAGGTGTGTAGAGCTATATGCCAAGTTTAGTAAATGTGAGTTTTGGCTTGATAGTGTTGGATTTTTGGGCCATGTTATTTCAGCTGAGGGTGTTAGTGTGGATCCTCAAAAGGTGGAAGTGGTGACTAATTGGAGTAGACCTAATAGTGTGACTGAGATTCGTAGTTTCTTGAGTCTAGCAGGTTATTATTGTCATTTTGTACGAGATTTCTCTAAGATCGCCGCTCCACTTACAAGATTGACGAGAAAAGGAGTTAAGTTTGAGTGGTCTGAGAAATGTGAGCAGAGTTTTCAAGAACTCAAGAATCGGTTAACTAGTGCTCCTGTTTTAGCTTTGCCCGATGATAGTGGAGAGTATGTGATATATTGTGATGCATCAAGAGTGAGTTTAGGTGGTGTGCTTATGCAGCATGAAAATGTAATTGCTTATGCTTCTCGGCAACTTAAGTCACATGAGTTGAACTACCCAACCCATGATTTAGAGCTTGCCGTGGTGGTTTTTGCATTGAAGTTGTGGAGACACTATCTTTATGGAGCTAAGTGCCAGATCTTTACAGATCACAAAAGTCTCTGATATATTTTTACGCAAAAGGAGTTGAATATGAGGCAAAGGAGGTGGATGGAGTTGATTAAAGATTATGATTGCACTATTGAGTACCACCCTGGAAGAGCGAATGTAGTGGCAGATGCTCTTAGTCGGAAGCCTACTTGTAGCTTATCTTATTTGAGGACAATTCGGCTTCCTCTTCTTTATGAACTACGAGCTACATGAGTTGATTTGTCTATAGATAGAGTTGGTGCTTTGGTTGCTAGTTTCCATGTGAGACCAATTCTGATTGACAGAGTGCGAGAGGCACAATGTTAGGACCCTTCCATCGTCCGCTTGATTGAAAGAACACGTGGTGGCACCACCGTGGGATTTTCCATTAGGAAAAATGGGGTGTTATTATTTAAAAATAGACTTTGTGTGTCGAAAAGGAATGAAGTGCTTAAGCAAGAGATTTTGGAGGAAGCTCATAGTTCTCCTTATGCGATACATCCTGGCAGTACTAAGATGTATCGGACTTTGAGGGAATTTTATTGGTGGCCAAATATGAAGAGAGAGATTGCAGCTTTTGTGAGTAGATGCTTGGTTTACCAGCAGGTGAAAGCTGAAAGGCAGAAACCAGCAGGGTTGCAATAACCACTAGAGATTCCAGTGTGGAAATGGGATCATATCTCTATGGATTTTGTTTATGGTCTACCTCGTTCTCGAGATGGTCATGATGGTATTTGGGTGAATGTTGATCGACTCACCAAATCAGCACACTTCCTACCGGTTAATAAAACCGATAAATTGGAGAAATTGGCAGAATTGTATGCAAATGAGATTGTCAGACTTCATGGGGTGCCAGAATCTATAGTCTGATCGGGATCCCCGCTTTGTGTCAAAGTTTTGGAAAGGGTTACAGGCGGCTTTGGGGACTCGATTATGTTTTAGCACTGCCTTTCATCCACAAACTTATGGACAATCTGAGAGAACTATTCAGACCTTAGAAGATATGTTGAGGTCTTGTGTGATGCAATTTAGAGAGAGTTGGGATAAGAAATTGGCTTTGATGGAGTTTGCCTATAATAACAGTTTTCATTCTAGTATTGGTATGACACCATTTGAGGCCTTATATGGGAGGCAATGTCGTACACCCTTATGCTGGAATGAAGTGGGAGAAAGAGAGTTTGTTGCTCCAGAAATTGTGTTTCATACAAATGAGAACATCAAGGTAATCAGAGATAGACTCAAGGCAGCTCAAAGTAGGCAGAACAGTTATGCAGATAACCGCAACAGGGACCTTGAGTTTCAGGTTGGTGATTGGGTATTCCTGAAGTTATCCCCTTGGAAGGGTGTGATTCGGTTTGGGAAACGTGGAAAGCTTATCCCAAGATACATCGGTCCTTATGAAATTACGGAGCGGGTTGGCCCAGTAGCTTACCGTTTGAGGTTGTCTCCAGAGTTATCCAGGATCCATGATGTTTTCCATGTGTCTATGCTCCGTAAGTATGTAGCTAATCCTTCTCATATCTTGCAAGAGCAACCCATTAGCTTAAAGAAGGATTTGACCTACGAAGAAGAACCGGTTCAGATCTTGGATCAAAAAGAGAAAGTACTGAGAAATAAGACGGTTCGTCTTGTTAAGGTCCTTTGGAGAAGTCATCAGGTGGAGGAGGCTACTTGGGAACCTGAGGATCAGATGAGACAACAGTATCCCCACCTCTTTTATAGACAGGTATGGTAATTTTGAGGACGAAATTTTTTTAAGGAGGGGAGAATTGATACACCCCGAACCTAGTAATTATTTTTATATTGTGATTTCCGGTTTAGTGGTAGCTAATCAATTCGGAAATTTAATATGTTATCCTTAATAGAGGTGGTTTAGTCGAGTTCATAGATTTTTAGTTACCCGAATAAGAGTTCATAAATGAAGGGTAGTTAAATAATAATAGTACACATTTTTGGGCTTAGGCATTTAAGGGAGACTTACCTTTTGGTTAAGGTAAAAAATCAGAACATACACATCCCTCACCCTTTCTCTCTCCCCGAGCCTGACCCTAACCCCGAACCGTCCGACTTCTCCCCGACCGATCGCCGCTGTCCGACCATGCCTGGCCGCCGCACGGGTCGCGTCTGGCAGCTGGGACACCTCTCGTCCAGCCTGGGGTGGTGACCGGTCCTTACTCGCTGGCATTAAGGCGCGGTGACGCCGCTGCTGCCGCATGGTTGCTCTTGCTGGAACTCCCTTCTCCGGCCACCGATTCAAGGTATCTTTGGGGGGTTTTGTAGCTCTTTGATTAGTCTTTCAACCACCCAAAAGAAGTAGAACGATTTGGAGTGTAGAGCAAATCGGAGCTCTTGAGTTCTTGAGTTTATAATGAGTTTTTCCGGCCTAATCTTTAAGCTCTAGAGTTTGTGTTAGTCATGATTGATGTTAGGCTTGATGAGAGGAAGAGTTTGATGCATGCCTTGTTAATTTTGGTTGAAGTTGATTTGGTGCTGGCGGTTGACCGCCACTGCTGGCGGTTGACCGCCACTGCCGGTGACTGCTGCCGGTTTTGGTGGTGGTAGTTGACAGCCACTACCGGCGGTTGACCGCCACTGCCGGTGACTGCTGCCGGTTTTGGTGGTGGTTTTGAGTAATTTTGAATAGTTTCTAGAAGAGATAAATGTTGTTGTATTGTAAGGTGATTTTTGGTGAAGAGTGTTTAGAAATTGGGATAGTTTTGGTGGCTCCATGGATGAGAAATGAGTGGTAACGAGGTATTGAAAATTTTGGTAAATGTTGGTAGGAATTTGGGAAATTTTTAAGTTGATTTTGGTGATAAGTAGAGGTGAGCCTCATCCATGGGAATTTCCATATTTATGTTTATGTGTTAGAACGTTGAGGAAAAATTGGAGAAGATTAGTAAAAAGGGTTGGAGTTCTTCTTATTTTTTGGAGTGTAGAATGAGGGAGGATGGCGTTGCCCTATTTTATTAAATTTGATATTCTTGTATTTTTGTCTCGGACCTTAAATCTCGTTTTGTATAGGATGAGAGGAGACACCACGTGAGAAGGGCTCTGACCGACGTCAGGCATAGCCGTCTATATTGTGAGTGGACACTTTGTTTTTAATGAAATATGCATGCATGAT
>NC_020491.1:21372873-21377131 GCF_000184155.1 Fragaria vesca subsp. vesca
ATAATATTTGCATGCATGAAAATTCTTGAATTCTGTATAAATGGAAAAGCATATAAAAATTTGATTTAGTATCTTTATGCTCTTGGATACTTATTAATTAGTTTATCTTCGTCCACTCACGCTAACGTTTTAAATGCTTTTCCCTGGGCCCTTTGTTTTCAAATGCCCATATTGCAGAGCTCCTGTTCGGTTTCACTAGGAGTTGAGGCATAGTTTTCCGCTGCACCTTGCTGACCGTAGGTTACCTATGTGTAGTATTATATTTCCTTCTTGTAGTGCTCTGATGACCATCGGGATATGTAAAATAAGTTGGAGTTATTTTTAAGGGTTATGACCCAAGTAGGGAGTTTAACTTTGGTTGGAGTTTGTGTTTAAATATCGTAGTCGAATATTGGGTTTGAATTGGTTAAGTGCTGTTATGACTTGGATTTTGTTGTGGGGAGCGAAGGACTCCAGGAGATGTGGTTGTTTGATATAGTTGAAGTGTTCTTGGTTATTTTGTCACAGGTTGGGTTGTCCACTTTTAGGGGAGATTATGCCGAAATTTCGGTATAATCTCTTTTATGAGTGGATCCCGCAAGACTTGCCTATTTTTCTATGTGTTTTCGGGGCGGGTCTTGTCAGTTCCTCACCAACCCGACCACATTCAGTGCGGCTTTTATGTCATGCGGTTCATGCGAGATATCATACATGATCAGGATCACTCTTTTGTGACAAAGGTACAATCAACTATTATTTGTGTTTGTGTTGGGAATCAGATTTTCAAGATAATGTCATGTTCATGTCTAACTTTAACATTATGTTTTTCAGTGGGACAGGAGAAACAAACTTGTCTACACCCAAGATGATTTGGATGTGTTAAGGAATGAGTGGGCAAAGTTCATCATCAGCAAATACTTGAAGGGTGCATGATCTAGTCTGTTTTGGTGAACTTGGTGCTTTCTATATGTATGTGGTAGTACTTGGCTTTTGAACTTGGTGTTTCTATATATTCGGAACAGCTATATGGTATGAGTACGTACTTTGTGCATTTCTCATGTTGGAATGCTTTTGGACATGTAAGACTATCTAGGAGCTTAACTAGTTGCTTGTTTTCAGTTTATTATTCAGCTGTAATGTTGTTTGTGGAAGCTTGAATGATATATATGGAAGCTGAAATGCAATGTTTTATGGTATCAGTCAATTTGTGCAGCAGTTTCTTTTGTGATGCTTGTGTGTGTAAAACTTGGACAACAAAGTCTGTCCACATGAAAATGCAACTGTTGTATGATTCTCATCAAACAAGAAAGCAGAATGCTATATCTATTGTGTGATACAACAGTCCAAATATTTCAGTTGTAGGTTATTCAACGTCACACAACAGTAAAGATAGGGAATAAACTGTTGTAGCTTACTGAAAAGCACACAACGGTAGAAATGAAAACCAACAGTTGTCTGAAAGGGTAAAAATACAGCGAAAATGTTATATTGTTTGTTGTCTGAGTGGACTTGTCGATGCCGCGCATGCCGCGGATGGCATCGATCTGCACAACGACTTATACAACAAAAGTATTGAACTGTTGTGAAAAATGTGATCACACAACGGTGATTTTCACACTTGTCTGAAGATTCCACCGTTGTGTGTTGACAAATCTGTAGTAGTGAAAGTTTCAATCCTAACTTCTTTACCCCAAGTGCTTTATGCATAGCACTACCATTCCTCATATACCTTAGATGATAACATCACCCTTATAAATCTAAACAAACATATAGATGATTGGCAACAAAGAAACAAGCATTTCACACAAGTAAATAATCCCAAAGAAACAACATATAAACAAGCATAGAGGCTTCCCAATTTTCCCTCTACCTTTGCTGATCACCTGAAGCAAGCTTCTAGGTATTTAATATAGACATTTTAGTGTTAAAACAAAAAGAAATCACACAAAACTTTCAGTGTAAAGGACTGAACTAAAGTATCACACAAACAGCAAAATAAAGAAGCAACAAGTAAAAGTAGTTCTAAATCTTATGGCTAGCTTTAAGCAACCCAAAAATCATGGTTTCTACCTTCAACATCAGAAAACAATGACACATATAGGAACTTTATGATCTAATCTTAATATCTATACAAGTTTGAATGAAGGAAACCATTGAAATCAAAACGAATAAACAGTAAAATAGTAACAAATGCAGAAACCATTTAAAGTTGACCTTCAACTTCAACTTCAAAAATTCATAACTTAATCTACAGAAATTCTTTTCAAGAGATTCAAATTCCTAAATGATGTTTAACATGTGTACTACAACTTTCATGCAGACATAAACTTCAAATACTCAATTGATAGTAAAGAGACAACTGGATCGAAAACTCATAAATACTTATCTGCAGAATTTCCTGCTATAAGCCTATTTAAAGTATTTGAAAGCAAAACATGAACTCAAATGTATCAAAAGCTACTAATTATTGAATATAGACACTAAAATGTTTCAGAATGAAGAAACAACACAAATATTGCACTAAAAAGACTAGCTTAAATCACCACAAAGACAACCAATAGAAAGTAGCATGCAATAGTCTTAACTTCTATATTTTTAAGCAACTTTATACAACTCCAGTCCTTGGTTTCTATTTTCAAAATTTAGGAATTAAAGACATATATAGGAACACCAATATCAGATATCTATATCAGCATAATTTCATAACATAACAACAAAAATTAAAAGCAAAGAGTACAACTAAAACAACAAAAGTCTGACAGCAAGATTTCCTGACCAGTAAACTTTCAGACTGAAAATGACACAGTTGGGCTGGGAATTTAAAGATGGTGTCTTCACAACATTTGAAATAGGCATCCCAAAGAACAATCTGGAACTGGAATCACACAAAAAGAATTTTTCTACAATTACTTATGGAATTTCGAATTTCAGATACAGCTCTAGTTTTTGTTTTAAAAAAATTAGCTGATATAAGTCTATCTCAAATTTTAAGGCAAGTTTCCAAGACCTGAGATCCTAACAACAACAACCACTGCATAACTTGATTTTTTACAATAGAGAACTGATTTGGCTAACCAAGGAATTCAATGGTCATGCTTACCACACACAGCTTTTCACAACAACAAAATCAGAACCAATGCTCAACTACAACTTTTCAAATCAAAGAAACAATTATACACAAGTCTCAAAGTGATCTCAATCTAATTTCACAAACAAACCAAAATAGAATCACACCTGAGTTCCTACACCAAGGTATCTCTTCCTCACTCTAAGTATGGGGATTGCTAGAAGACCTATCTCCAAAATACTGAACACAGCTATTTATAGAGTTTAGGAACTTAATCCCTAAGATATGAACACAGGAAGCAAAATTGATTTGTTCAACTGAGTACTTACCCGTTTAGCTCTTAGACCCGCCACCTCTAGGCTCCTAGGGTTCCAGGTCTTACAAAATAGCTTGAAGGAGTCATCGATCGAGCTCTGAGAATTCACCTCCTGCTTGGCAAGGTCGGCTACTAATATTTAAGATTTTTCTAGGATATTTTCTGGGTTTGAGGGCGGTTGAGCAAGGTTTCGGGTAGAATTGATTAGGTTTCAGTTTGGGAAGAATCTGGAGGGAGAAGAAAACGATGAAGAAGAGAGACAATGCTTTGCGTTTGCTTGTCGAGGTTTGTCCGTTGTTCTGAGACAACATGTTTCGTGAAAAGTGCTCTAAGTTTGGGCTTGGGTTAAGGTATCTTGGGTTTACTATTGGGTCAAGGTTTTGGTTTATGGGCTAAGAACTCTCCTACTAAAATGAAAATAAAAACAAGTCTAAAAACAATTAAAACAATTTCAGCATATATATAAAACTATATGTATATACAAGGCCCTTCCACTAAGGGATCCCTTATTATGACTTATATGAGGGATTGAACATTAGACTAACTTTTCAATCACATTTTTCAATCTTAACCATTCAGTTTTTAGGTCCTAATATGTATATCACTTATGCAAAATTTCATCCAAATTGATGATTGTTAAGGTGCTCAAAACTGCAATTTTCATGAACGGTTCAGGATTGGCAGATTTGAACCGTCCATTGATTTAAGCTAGTTCGAAGCCTTAAAGATCACCAATTTGGCTGAAAATTTCTAGAAATGATCTACTCATATATACCTAGAGGTTGAATGGTGGAGATGTTGATATGTGATCAAAAAGTTGGGCTAATGTTCAATCCCTCATATAAGTCATAATAAGGGATCCCTTAGTGGAAGGTCCTGTATGTATATATATATAT
>NC_020491.1:21378594-21381195 GCF_000184155.1 Fragaria vesca subsp. vesca
AGTTCAAATTCGACAGAATTATGTTCATCCATTGGTTTAATCGGGTTTGAGTGCCTTAATGATAACCAAATTGGCTGAAATTTTACAGAGATGATCTATACATTAGTATCTAAAGACTAGACGGTGGAGATGTGAAAATTCGATTGAAAAGTAAGTGTAAAGTGGAAATCTACACCGTAAGAATAAATGCGGAAATATGCACCTGAGAAAATCTGTATATATATATACATACACACATATATACTCAAAACCAACGGTTGAGATCAAATGGTGCTTATTATATGATCGCATGCTGAGTTTTCTTTCACTTAAACCAAATTCCTTTATTTCTAAAATACAAAATAAATGGTTCACATGTCCGTAAATGTTCATGAGAATTACCACGGACACATCACAAAATGTACTTCATTATCGAATCTCTAAACATAAATACTTCTTCTTTAATATATCTGAAAAACTTTCTGAGTTTCCTCAACACTTCACGAGATAACTGACAAGATCTGCCCCAAAAACATACAGGAAAACAGGCAAGTCTTGCGGGGTCCACTCTAAAAGAGATTATACCAAAATTTTGACATAACCTCCCATAAAAATGGGCAACCCAACCTGAAATAAAACCAAGACACTTCAACTATAATAATCAACCACAACTCCTAGAGCCCTCCGCTCCCCACAACATGAACCAAGTCATAACAACACTTAAGCAAACCAAACCAAATATTCAACTGTATTACATAAACATGAACAACTACCAGATCAGTTAAACTCTCTACTTGGGTCATAACCCTTAAAAACAACTCCAACTTAATTTACATATCCCCATGGTCATCAGAGCACTACAGGAAGAAAATAAAACATTAACACATAGGTTAACAGGTAACCTACGTTCAACAAGATGCAGCGGAAGAAGCCGAACAAGACTCTGCAATCTGGGCATTTGAAAACGAAGGGCCCAGGGAAAAGCATTTAAAACGTTAGCGTGAGTGGACGTAAAATAACTAATTAATGAGTGACCAAAAACAAAATAATACAAAATTAAATTTTATATGCCTTTCCATTTATGTGGACTTTAAGAAATTCCATGCATGCTAGTATTTATAAGCTCATCAAAAAGGAAGCATATCAAAAATTCACACTGCCCTGCTAGTCATGTCACACCCCGGTTCTTAAGTTATTTTACGGTTATTTACTTTGGTATTATTTTGGTCTTTTACCGTGTTAAGTAACCGTTTATCACTTAAGGACCCTAGAGTTGACTTTTTCCTGCGTTTGGAATTTGGGAAAACTTTCTTCATGAAAGTCGTAGAGGACGTTATTACGAGTTCGTAGACATGCTATGTATTAAAATCGGAGTTAGCATGAAAAAGTTATGATTTAAAAGAGTAATTTTTGAGATGGTAAAAGAGGGTAATTACTAATGGGTATTTTTTTTGTTGTTGGGTTTGTTGCTGGGCCAGCTGAGGAGCAGCCCAAGACCCCCCCTTTCTCTCTTCTCCTCTTCCTTCTCTCTCTTTTCTCCTGTGAGTTCCCTAGCCCTCATTTCTGCTGGTTTTTTTTCAGCGTGGTCTGCCACCGTCCGGCCAGCCACCAGCTGCCATCCCACTCCAGTTTTGACCCCCATCACCTCCTCTCTCTCCCCGGCCAAGCCCCCGAGCCGTTAGCCCGCCGGAAGAGGAGAAAACTCGCCGGAGTCGTCGGGAAGCTTTTTGCCGGAAATCCCACCTCCGGCCATCATAGGTCGAAATCTTTGGCTCATCTTGTAGCCCTCATCGAGGTGAGTATTCCCTCAAAAGGAATTAGTCTATTTCGTTGTTGTTATGGAGAAATGTATAATTGAAGTTTTTAGGGATTTATGGAAGTTTTGATTCGTTTGCCCTAGTTAGCCTTAGAAATGGACTAAGTGCTAGTTATGAATGTTGTTGAGCATGATGAGAGGAATATTCTGTGAAAATTTGAGAAGCATTGGAGGTCGCCGGAAAACGGCTGCCGGCCGCCGCCGCCGCCCCTTAGGGGCAGTTTTTCATGCTTTTTGGGTTTGTTTTAATGAGAGGAGTTTAATGAAGTATAGTTTGGAATTTTTGGAGGAGATTTGATAAGGTTTAGGATTTATCTATGATTAAGGATTTGGCGGTTATTCGAATGGAAATCCGGCAGTTGGTTTAGCAGGTTTTAAAGTCTAAAAAAGTTAAATTATGGCTTTCGGTAAGTGCGAAGTAATGTGAGCATTATTAGGTAAAATGTGGAGAAGTTAGGCAAGCGAAATGAAATTATAGGCTTCCTTTTTATTTCGGAAATTTGATTAAAGTTTTGTCCTGGTTTGGAGGCTAAATGATTATTTATTGTTCAGGACGTGAGGAGGATCATTTGGAGGAGGCCTCGGGCCGTCGGTAAGCATAGCCGAGCACTGTGAGTGGACCTTTGATTTTAATATCATGCATGCGCTAAAGTTATTTAATTTCAAAGGCATTTGGAGATATAATATTTTGTTGGATTATCGAGTTCCACTTATTTTTCCGGAACTCTCTTGCTAATTTTAGTTGACACGTGGGACGTGTCAAGTGTTTTATACTATTTCCATGTACAGTTGGGAACTGTACTGTG
>NC_020491.1:21381215-21382127 GCF_000184155.1 Fragaria vesca subsp. vesca
GGTAGGAGGCGAGTCATATTTCCCACCTCATCCAGTTTCTNTCATAGGTTACTAGTTTAACCTACCTATGTATTTTCTTCTTTCCTAGTAGTTGCTCTGATAACCTTGGGATGTTTTAAGTGTTGTTGTTGTTGTTGTTAATGTTGTGAGTTAAGAGCTTGTGACTCCATCTATGAGTGTTGAAAAAGGTTTATTTGGTATGTTATATGAGAGATTAAATTCATGAAATTATTTCGATTTATTATGTTGGTTGAGGTGGTGGATGTTTATTTGGGGGAGCGGGTGGCTCCAGAAGATGTGGATTGAATTGTTTTAGAAGTGTTTGGGTTTTGGTGATTTTTCTTCCAGGTAGGGTTACTCATTTTCAAGGGAAGTTATTCCAAAATTTTGGTAGAATTTCCCTTGAGGTGGGTCCCGCAGGGTTTATTCCGGATTTCAGGGGGAAATCCGGGTTAGGTCCTGACAATTGGTATTAGAGCATTAGGTTATCCGATTCCTGTCTTTCCTTATCACTTCCATATATGCTTAGTAACACTTAGTGTCAATAGAGTGATGGTCCGACCGCGGCGGCTCCATTAGCATTTTATGCCTGTATGCTAAGTGTTTATTAAGTATGTGGGTAGTTGTCCTTTTCTTGTTCCTTGTGCTAAATATTTTATTCTCAGGTAGTATGCCTCCTCGCCGAGCTCCTAGGCAGAATCATCCTGGGGGTGATGATGAGGAAGCACAGAGTGGTTTTATGAATGCCATGGAGGATTTCTTTCAGCGTTTTAGCACTAGCATGGTCCCTGAGATAAATTATGATAGAGCTTACAAGAATGGTGCTAGAGCGTTTAGCCATGCTGTTGAGCCATTGGATGCTCAGAATTGGGTAGAGACCATTGAGAAGATGTTTATTCAGGTGAGGTGCCC
>NC_020491.1:21382147-21402835 GCF_000184155.1 Fragaria vesca subsp. vesca
GTTGTTGTTGTTGTTAATGTTGTGAGTTAAGAGCTTGTGACTCCATCTATGAGTGTTGAAAAAGGTTTATTTGGTATGTTATATGAGAGATTAAATTCATGAAATTATTTCGATTTATTATGTTGGTTGAGGTGGTGGATGTTTATTTGGGGGAGCGGATGGCTCCAGAAGATGTGGATTGAATTGTTTAGAAGTGTTTGGGTTTTGGTGATTTTTCTTCCAGGTAGGGTTACTCATTTTCAAGGGAAGTTATGCCAAAATTTTGGTAGAATTTCCCTTGAGGTGGGTCCCGCAGGGTTTATTCTGGATTTCAAGGGGAAATCCGGGTTAGGTCCTGACAAGTCAGCATGCAACAAGAAAATAAATGAATACCTCATACAAGAAACTTCCAAAATATGGACTAGCCTCGCTAGTCAAAATAGCAACTCAATAAAAGAATATATATGGCCATATAAGTGAGTCTCCCAGACTCGGTTGCCTCCCAGGCAAAGTACTCCCATACTCCCTGAACCTTCACGTCGAGTTGACGGAGAGGATACAGGGCTTGTGTGATGCTGCCGGCAACATCACATCACCACTACGGTGGAAAGGGCTTGCGTGACCCCACTTGGAACGTGAAAGTCACATCACCTTGAAAGGTGGAACAACATGTTAGCATTGGCATCATATATAATCTAACAAATATGGCATAAGAAAGGAAATACAAATTCATGTGAGTTTCCCCGAAACTCATAACTAAAGCATAAGTACGATTCCCAACCATACTCGAAAAAATTCCAAGAGAAAAGAAATAAATAAAATTTAATAACGTGTCCCACATGTTAAAATGCTCAATGAAATAACTTACTCAAATAATCAACATATTTAAAAAAAACTAGAGAAATCTCAAATCCTTGATGTAATCTCAAATCCAAGAATCATTAGGATTAATATAACTTAAATACCAAATCTTTTACCCAAACTCAAAACCATAAGTTCCTTAATGAAATCATAACCAATATGTCAATCTCAAATAAATTTTATAACCAATTCAAAAGCTGAAATCATAATTTAAGCTTGGAAAAATATAATGAACCACTTATAAAATCATGCATGCATATTAATTAAAAACCAAAATGTTCATTCACAATATAGACCGGTACGTCTAACGATGGTAAGAGCTCTCCTCACGTGGTGTCTCCTCTCGTCCTGTACAAAGAGAGATTTAAGGTCCAAGACAATAATACAAGAATATCAATCTTAACAAAGTAAAGCAATGTCATCCCTACACACTCTACACTCTCCAAAGACTAAGAAGAACATAACTATAAATATAGAAATTCCTATGGATGAGACTCACTTTTTTTCCACCAAAATCAACTTGAGGATTTCCAAAATCCCAATCAACATTCACCAAATTTTTCAATACTTCTTTACAACTCATTTCTCATCCATAGTGCAACCCAAACTAACCCAAACCTTAGCCACACACGACGATCAACCACCAACAGTGGCGGTCAACCGCCACCACCATTCAAACTTCAACCAAAATTAACAGGACATACATCAATCTCTTCCTCTTAGCAAGCACAACAACAATTATGATTAACACAAAACCCATAAATCAAAGGTTTGGCCGGAAAATACCTCACAAGCTCAAGAACACAAAAACTCCGATTTGTTATATACCCCGAATTGATCTTCCCCTTTTGGATGGTTGCAAGGCCAATAGAAGAGCTACAAAACCCCCCAAAGATAGCTGGAATTGGTGGCCGGAGAAGGGAGTTCCAACTTCACAAAACCAGCGTTTGACTTGCCAACGTTTCCGTGCGCCGCTACCGGCGAGTTGAGGCCGGCTACTACCCCAGGAAGTACGTGCGGGGTCCCAGCTGCCAATCGAGATTGGTGCGGTAGTCCGGCGTGGCCAGATGGCGGCGATCCGCCAAGAGGAAATCAGACGGGATTGGGGGGTCGGGGAGAGAGAAGGGTAAGATGGCTTGTGAGTTATTGTTTCCTTACCCTAACAAAATGGTAAGTTTTCCTTAAATACCCCAGCCCAATCATAGTAATTCTTATTATTTTAGCTAAAACATTCACTTACGAACTCCTTTTTAGGTAACTAAAAGTCTGCGAGTTCGTCTACACCACCTCTATCAAAATTAACAGAACAAATTTCCAAATTTCCGAATTAAATCGGAAACCACAGTATAAAAAGTAATACTAGGTTCGGGTTGTATCAATAATAGTTTTAAATGTCAAACTATCCAACTTCAGCTCTTTAAATATTTACGTGGTCTCACATACCACCACTTCCAATTTTCACTTGTAGGTTACCTGTTTAACATACATGTGTATTTTCTCGTTTCCATGAATTTAGTTTGCTCTGATAACTATGGGATAATGTATTATATTCAGTTGTATGTTAAGGGTTTATGACCCGACTTAGAAATCATCGGGAGGATTATTATTTGCTATGTTAGGTTGAGATGTTGGATTGTGAACTTAATTAAGAATTATTTTGTGTTGTGGTGGTTGTTTTATTTGGGAGAGCGGATGGCTCCAGGAGTTGAGGATGGATGTTTTGTTTTTACAAGTATTTGTCTTGATTGACAAGTTGGGTTGCCCATTTTCAGGGGAGGTTATGCTAAACTTTTTGGTAAAATTTCCCTTGAGGTGGACCCCATAGGGTTTACTATGGATTTAACGAGGAAATTCAGGGTGGGTCCTGACACGGCATGTCGATCTCTGGCAAGGAGGAGCTCCTAGGTTCTTGATTTGGAGCAGATTGAAAGTAAGCACCCTGTTTTAGCTACTGTGTTGGTAGGTTGTGTTGTCTGGTGTTGAATGGATGGTTAAATCGTTGTTTTATGGTCTTGCATGTTGAATTTGCAGCAGATTGGACCTTATTGGAGGTTTTGGGCAGATTTCGGCAAGTCACCGGAATCCAGCGGGTATTCTGGCAGGCCGTCGGAACCCGGCAAGGCAGCAGATCCGGCTGAGAGCCGTGAAGGTAGTTTTCAAGTTCTTTTCTGAAATGTTAGTAGTTTCTAAAATAGATAGTTTGGGTTGTTGATGAGAAACTTGCCAATTTAGGAAAGTTTCTATATTGGGAAACTTTCCATTTAAGGAAACTTGGCCAACTGGTCAAATCATAGTCAAACTAGGAAAGGTCGAGTCAACGGTTAATTTAGAGTTTGTTCTGACCGATCGTATTTACAGCTTACCAACAGACTCAGAGTTCGACTAGAGATCACTGATGCTTGGAGGATCGCAGCTTGGAGCATACGTTTGGAGCGACATATTCCAGGTAGGGAGAGCTAACCCTTTCATTGTTAGTGGCCTAGAATGCTTATTTATGATGCATTTATGTTGCTCTGGAAAATCTTGCTTTACATTTTAAAGTAGCATGGCCGACGCCTTGTGATTGTATATATATATATATATATGTTTTATAAAGAAAATTGTTATTGTTTGGAAAACCGAGGCTATGCATTGAGAAATGTGCTTGAGATATGATTGTTGAGTGACTTGAGAGTGATGGGACCTAGTTATCTAGTAATCCCACGATGTCGATAACCTTGAAACCTCCGGAGGGGCATTGTACCTTTTAGTGTTGAGTACCTTATGGTGTTGTGAGTTGAGAGTACCTTATGATGATGCGTTAATGCCAGTAAATGGACGCTCTCGTTAATCGTGGACCAGAGCATGTACCGATCCCAAGGAAAGTAAGTCTGGCAAGTAAGTGATTTTGAGCTCTGACCCTATGCATTTACATTGTTGTACAAAATCTCAAGCAGGATGCCAAGTATTTTTCTAAAGTTACTTTAAATTAAATTTGTTTTACAGGCGCCCTAAATTCATTGGCACTTCTTTGGTTATATATTTATGTTTTCATAAGTTTGGATTCTTACCCAACATGGTTGGGCTGGCCCCTATTAGGCGAAGCGAGGACGAAAACTCACCCCTACATTAGATTGGATGCATGTACTATGTACTGGCACGGGATAGACATAGAGGGAGTTGGGCATGCAAAGAGTCTCTACTTTGGTGTTGTCTCAGAATATTGTTTCCTTGAGCTCACATTGTATTAGTCTTTATTCTAATACGAGTCCGAGTCTTGTTCCGTTATATTTCCTTACTTTCTTTTGTGTTGAGTATTTAAGTGTTGTCGCTAATAATAAAATTTGGCCCTTTAAGTTTCGAACTCTGATTTGTACTTGTTATTTAAAGTGCTGACATTGTTTGTAAAGTTTCATTTTAAATTCCTAAAATCGCCTTGGATTTTGAGTTAATGGGTTGTCGGCACGCCCTTCGGACGTGTTGGTTTCTCCTTGGCTTGAAATTGTGGCGCAGTAGCTACTCCCTTCTGAGGTGTTACAGTTGTGTTTGTCTTTTGGTGGATCCAGACCCGTCTTAGAAGGTTTCACAGATGCAGATTTGACATGAGATCTTAACAATAGAAAGTCCACTTCTGGTTATTTATTTACATTTTGTGGGGGAGCTGTGTCATAGCAGTTCAAGTTACAGAAGTGTGTTGCCTTATCCACCACAGAAGCTGAGTACATAGCAGCAAATGAAGCAAGCAAGGAAATGATATGGCTGCAAATGTTTATTCAAAAGTTGGATGTGAAACAAGAAAGGTGTTAGGAAACTAATCTATGTTAGGAAACTAATCTTAAATATCTTGTATGTTAGGAATTCACAGCCTGTAGATATATGTAGCCTTTTTCTACTCCTTGCTTCTAGCTTAATTGTAGGGATTTGTTACCTTATGCATATCTGTAATTCTTGTATATGTAATCAGTCAATTATGAATGAGACTTACTTCAGCCAATTCTTCTTTCGTCATGGTACCAGAGCCAGTTTGAAATCTGGTCTCCACAATCGCTTCACTATTCCTCTCATGTAGCAGCTTTGTATCTATCTCTTATCATCATGGTTAAGGTGGATGATTCTGTCATCTCTAAAGTCAATGATCCCAAATCGGATTCTTCCACGTCCGATTCTCTCAAGTCTGATACTTCCAATCCATACTTTATTCATCACTCTGATTACCCTGGTTTGGTGTTGGTCTCAAAACCCCTTGATGGTAATAACTATGCATCTTGGTGCAGAGCCATGTCAAAGTCTTTGAACGCCAAAAACAAACTAGTCTTTGTTAATGGCACTATCAAGGCACCATCAAAGAAAACCAACCCTGATGATTATGCCGCTTGGACTAGTTGCAATGATAAGGTCCATTCTTGGATTATAAATACAGTCACTCAAGATATCTTTGATAGCGTGGTCTACTATGTTACTGCCCGTGAAGTTTGGGAAGATCTTCAAGAGCATTTCTCTCAAGGTAACGCCCCTCATATTTTTGAAATTCAACGAGAGATTGCATATCATCGACAAGAGCAGCTCTCGATTTCTGCTATTATACCAAGCTGAAGACCCTGTAGGATGAATTATCCTCTTATTCGGACACGACATGTACATGTTCTACGGAACATGGTCAACAGAAGCTGATGCAATTTCTGATGGGTTTAAATGATTCCTATAGTGCAGTACATGGGCAAATTCTTCTGATGAGTCCTCTTCCATCAGTTCGTCAGGCTTATGGATATCTTTGCCAAGAGGAAAAATAGAGGCTTCTTAGTGCCACACAGGTTGCATACTCTAGCACAAGTGCTGCTATGGCTATCCGAAACAATCGACCTAATCAATATGATCGACGTCCCAATCAAGCGGCTGAGCGATCTGATCGCTCCTACAATTCTCAAGATGGATGACGTCCCAATCAGGCTCAACGTCGCTCAGGTTCTTTCAGAGGGCGTTCTGAATGTACAGACTGTGGGGACAAGGGAAACTTTGTTGAAACCTGTTACAAAATAATTGGTTATCCTCCAGGTCACCCAAAGGAGCATTTGAACAAATACATATTAGCTGGGAATCATGATCATAATCTTGCCACCAATCAAGTCTCTAAAGGATTGTCCAAGGAAGATTTTATGTCTATGGTGTCTGGAATTTCTGAAGAGCAGCTTCAATAGCTTGTGTCTATTCTAAATGTTAAAAATGGAGGTACCAATACTCAAGCCAATGCAACCTCAACTAAACAGAAAACTCCACTAGGTTAATTTGTCTAAAATCTCATGTAATCGCTGGATCATTGATAGTGGCACGCCAGACCATATTACTTCATCCTCAAAATTATTTTCATCTAGAGCAAAGAATTGTTCACAACCTCCTGTATTATTGCCTAGTGGAGAGAGAGCGAAAATTGTTGCAAAGGGATCATTGCCTCTAAATTCTGCATATTATTTACATGATGTGCTATGTGTGCCTACCTTCAAGGTGGATTTGATGTCTGTTAGTCCGCTAATGAGAGGCTTGCATTGTTCCGTGACCTTTTTCCCTTATTGGCGTATTTTGCAAGATCTGGCTATGAAGAGGATGATTGGTTTGGCTAAGGAGCGTGACAGTTTATACTACTTGGTGGCTTTAGCGACGAAGAGATCCTCAACTAACCCTTCTCCAAACCTCATCAACAACTCAGCCTGCAACCTCACCACCTCCTCCACCGATCTTTGGCATAACCGCTTAGGACATGTTTCCCTTTCTCGTCTCAATTTCATTGCCAAGAATTTTATTAAATAGTCTTGTTAATTTCAATAATGTTTGCTATATTTGTCCTTTGGCTAAACAAAGTCGTTTACCTTTTGGTGTTAGCACAATTTTGTCTAAAAGACCATTTGATTTGATTCATTGTGATACTTGGAGTCGTTATAAACACCATTCTCTTTCTGGTGCTCAATACTTTCTCACTGTTGTTGATGATTACACGCGTTTTACTTGGGTTTTTCTGATGTGACATAAAGACAAGACACAATCAATTTTGAAACATTTTTTTAGCTATGTGTCTACCCAATTTTTGTCCCATATTAAATCTTTTCGAAGCGACAATGGTTCCGAATTTCTTTCCCTCCGACCTTTCTTCAAGGATAATGGAGTTGTTTTTCAACATTCTTGTGTTTACACGCCTCAACAGAATGGGGTTGTGGAACGCAAACATTGCCATATCTTACAACTAGCACGCGCCTTAAAATTTCATGCTCATCTTCCTACTCAATTTTGGGGCGAGTGTGTTCTTTCTGCTGTTCATATTATCAACCGACTTCCTACTCCTCTTTTTTCTTTTCAGACTCCTTTTGAACGGCTTTACAATAAACTTCCCACTATGCCAAAAACATCATCAGACGACAGTTAAACTCTGTCGTCTGACCAAAGATTATATGTCGTCTGAGGGTCTGCCGTTTGATAAGCTATCAGACGATGGTGTTTCACCGCCGTGTGAATATTAGTCAGACGACAGATAATAAGTCGTCTGAAATTTGACAAGTCTGGAAGGTTTCCAAACTTTATATCGTCTGCATAAAAGACCAACAACATTTAAATGTCGAGTGAAAGAAGAAAAAATGAAGGATTTATCAAAATAGATGTAGTGTGATACAATCTTACACTGCATATAATCGTCGACCTACATAACCTACAACGACAAATACATTCACCTGATGTGGTTAGATGATGTTTCTAACGACAATTTAATGTCTTCTGATGTTAGTCAAATTTAGAAAATTATTACTATATGTCGTCTAAATGGAAAACCAAGGACTTTTATATGTTGTCTGATGAAGCACTTATGTCGCTTGATAATTCTTTTTACTTCACTTTTATGTTGTTGGGTAAGATGACTTGTGTCGTTTGATTGTCCATTGGACTTCATATTTTTATTGTTGGTTAGAAGGGCTTATGTCATTTGATTGTCTATTGAACTACACATTCTTGTTGCTTGTTATAAGCATCTATGTAGTTTGATTGCGAATTAGACTTCAGATATAACAAGGAAAGTAACTCTTCATTGAATGTCAATAACCCACTTCAAATACAAATTCAATTGAAGTGTGGACATAAGTTTGTATGACAACAATACCTATTAATCCTAATTAATCTACGTAAGAGTACATCATTTGCTCCTTTAACAACTTTGAGTTGCTTTCCTTTACTTCCTTGTGTCCAAATTTGTTTCCAAATCTGCCAAAATTTCATTCTCCTTGCAAGAATTCATAATACCTTAATGCTGACACCTGAAAAAGAGGGCAAGAATTAGAACATGATGCAAAGAATAGATATATGGCAGTAGTACACACACATCTATGGCGTTTGAAAAACGTCATGGAATGTATTTCATGGCGTTTTTTAGCGCCATCCCTTAACGCCGTCTAATGTATATCTGGAAGTGATGGAGATTTGCCACTGCTGAAGATTCTGTCATGGCTGCACATGCGGCCATTTTATGAGCTGCAAAAATGATAAAAGAGAAGAACTACAGAGTTTATCAATGTTAGAACTCAGGCAATGAATCATGTCACCAAAGCATGCATAGTAAGACTATCAACAATCCTCTGAGTTGAAACAGCTACTTACAGCTCTGATGTACTAAAGGCTAAACTTAATACTCTACAATACTCATGTTCAAATTTTAAAGTGGGCATCAAAAATTTTGGTCGGAGCAGCTATCCTTACCTTGGGGTTCCATCAAAAACTTGGAAGTGTCACCTATGAGCCTGTTTTCCTTATGCAGACAAAGAAATGCTCTGTCCCAACAAGCTTTCCCCTGCAAAGCCAACAAGGTAAAGACATATTATTCTATAAATATTAGGGCTTCTTTCCATATTGTCTTCCCCTCAGCATTCTTATATGATCCATCAAACTGACTCATAAAAGTCCATCTCCTTAGATGGCATAAAGAAATGCCAAAGTGAAGAAGGCTGCATTACAACTATTACCACAACCAAACTTCTTAAGAACTATGACCACAAAGCTGAAACAAAAGCAAGAAATAGAAGTTACAAATGCTAATCACCCTCAAACTTGACACTGAACCTCCAAACTGAACATTAGCTGAATCAACCTTTTCCCAGTAATGGAAAACGAAACTGATTAAGACTAGAGACCCTACTGCTACGTGCCTGTCAACATTGAACTACAATAACTGACTGTCAAGTAGTGCGCACAAAAAAGGAAGAAAAGTACCAAACAATATAATTCACAAGAAAACAGAAAACCAATACAAATAAACCAAAATAATACTAGCAATAACATGAAACGACATAAGCAACAAATGGAACAAAGTAATCTATAGAAATGTATGAAAAACAGATAAGGAGAACCAAAGCAATGGTAGAACCAGCTTTACAATCCCATACAGAGGGCATTCATATTGCTAAGTACACCCAACCTTTAGAATCCCATAACAGAGGCCATTCACCTGAATCGGCCGGCCGTAAATGGATTACAAGTAAATATATGGATCAACATGAATGTTGGGCATCATTTCTTTTTACAAGTAAACCAATAACTTATAAATCCATGAGTTATATATAACATGTCTAGCACTATTGCACACTAGCAGATATAACATCTCTCGCACTAAACCCATTACCCACTTAGGATGTCAGAACTATTGGAAGCATTTCAGTTTACAAAATGAGAATGTCTGTAAGCATGGGTGTCAGAATCATATCACTGAATTGAAAGACAAAAAAACTTACAAGCAATTGAAAACTATAAATCTCAATTACACTCAAATTTACCACCATTAGCACAATTGAAGGCTATAACAAGCAAAAGTCATGATTAATTGCGAAGCAAAATTCATCAATTTCAAGAGGAAGTGATCAATTTTGAAATACCCATGGAGGGGATCTGTAAACTAAAACCCAATATGAGGCTAGAGCTAAATCAGGTGAGGAGCTAATTTTCTTCTTCACCTACACTCGACCATAATCTAGATCTCCTCCCCACATAAGACTGAAATTATACACAATTAGATACACACTAATATCAATTCAATAATGAACACAAAAACCCAGTCAAACACACACATGAACAAATTGATGAACTACCTTACACATGTAAATACCCAGATTGAGTTGCTACTTTCTCATTCCAAAAGCAACATTTTCTAGGAGGACAACAAAAAGCATCCACCCTTTGGGGTTCCACGATATCATGTTAGAACAAAATCATCAAAATACTTTCAAAGATAACAAAAGGAGGAGGAGAAAACGAGGACTTCGTGGAGGTGGTACTGAGGCGACGACGTCGAAGAAGAGGACCAGATTCGACGACGATGTGCGTGGTCTACCACTGAACTTCGTCGATTCGAGGTCTGCATGCTCGGCGAGCTTATCAGAGCTCACTTCGGCGCCAGCGAGAGAGAGAGAGAGAGAGAGAGAGAGAGAGAGCGGCGAGAGCGAGATAGAAAAAGAGATCTGGTATATATTTCCAAAGTGAAAACGGCGAAGCGCTAGCAATAGAGTTTCTCCAAGTCTCTAACCTAGTTCAAGAGATAACAGATAATGACCACACAACGTACATATTGTCACGGGATGAGAACTTTGCTCCTCTACCAACCGTGCGGCCTTAGAGTTGTTCACCTCCTCGAACTCTCTAAGTCAGCCTCGCCTTCACGCAACGGAAACAAGAGCAACATAAGAGAGCAAGAATACTAGAAGTAGACTAAGTGTGCAAGACTAAGCAAAGCAAACACTTAGACAATGTGGGAGAAAAGAACTTTGTATTAAGTTATGAACACTTACAAGACTTTCCAAGATGGTTTGGCTAAGAGCCTTCACCACCTATTAGCACCTCCTCAATGGATGGCTAGGATTCTTTTGATCCTATGGCTATAATTACATGTTCTAGAATGCACTCAAACTATCTACAAGAAAGTATCTAGGCTAGGGAATTCTAAAGTGTTCTAGAATTCTCTAGATAGGTCCACCATGCTCTTGAATGTTGAAGTGCTTCTCCTTGCATGATGGACTTGGGCTTGTGTCATGGACTTACTTCACTCAAACTTAGTTCATGACATTCTCCCCCACTCAAGTCGGCGACTTCCTCGTCGCCCTTGCGAGCTCCTCTTGCTCGAACTCGGCTATCTTGTCCTTGAATTGCCACAAGGACTCCTCTTTCTCCCAACTAGCCTCGGACGCGGGCAGCCCCTTCCATTTGATAAAGTATTCGGTATACCTCGGTATCCGCTTCTTCCGCACCTCGCGCTTGGCTTCAATACTATCCACTTCTTTGTCAAATGAAGTGATCATATAAGCGGGAGCTCGATGGGACTTACCTCGTTCGGGTGCTTCGGCATCTTCATGATAAGGCTTCAAGTGACTTACATGAAACACCGGATGAAGCTTGGTGTTAGAAGGTAGTTCCACTAGATATGCTGTTTTGCCTACCTTCTTGAGGATCGGAAAGGGACCTTCATACTTCCGTAGCAAACTCTTGTGAAGTCCCTTGTTCGCCTTGTGTTGTGTTGGAATAACTTTCACAAACACCAAGTCACCTGTTTGGAACTCAAAGTGTCGCCTTTGCCGGTCCGCATACTTCTTCATCTTCTTTGAAGCCTTCTCTAGTTGCGAACGAGCGAGCTCATTGGCTTGCTGCCACTCCTTGGCTGTTTTATATGCAGCGGGGCTACTTCCCGTGTAGCCGGTCACCAATGTGCTTGGAGTCAAGGGTTGTTGTCCGGTTGCTAGCTTGAACGGACTTGCTCCGGTCGACTCGGACCGTTGTAAGTTATAAGAGAATTGGGCGACATCAAGCAACTTTGCCCAATCCTTTTGGTTGGTACTCACATAATGCCTTAAGTATAGCTCCAACAAGGCATTCACGCGCTCCGTTTGCCCATCGGTTTGCGGATGAAAGGCCGTGGAGAAGTTTAACTTTGCCCCAAGTAACTTGAAGAGTTCCCTCCAAAACCTTCCGGTGAACCGAGCATCTCGATCGCTAACTATGCTCCTTGGAACTCCCCAATACTTCACCACATGCTTGAGGAATAAGCATGCCGCTACCTCCACGGTACACTCCACGGGTGCCGGGATGAAGGTGGCATACTTGGTGAATCGATCTACCACAACGAAGATGGATCCACAACCATCGGACTTGGGTAGATTGGTGATGAAGTCCATACTTAAACTTTCCCACGGTCTTGATGGAATGGGAAGGGGTTCCAACAACTCTCCCGGATGCTTTTGCTCCACCTTGTCTTGTTGGCACACAAGGCAAGTCTTCACATATGCATCCACATCATCCCGCATTTGTGGCCAATAGTAGGTGTCGCTAAGCAATGCCAAAGTGCGATGAGTGCCGGGGTGTCCCGCCCACTTTGAGTCGTGGCATTCCTTCAATATCTCCCTCCTCAAGTTGTCCCATTTCGGAAGATAGAGCCGCTTCCCTGTTGTGTAAAGCAACTCGTCCTCGAGCAAAAATCGCCTTGTCGTTCCACTCTTGACAAGCTCCACCAAGTTTTTGGCTTGAGAGTCATGGGATAGTCCCTCCTTGATTCTTCCCATGAGATTGCTTTGAGGTGTAAGCATGACGGGTGCTAGCTCGGCTTTCCGGCTTAAGGCGTCCGCTACCACGTTCTCCTTGCCTTGCTTGTATTCCAACTTGTAGTTGAACTCGGCAAGGAACTCTTGCTACCTCGCTTGCTTAGGGGTAAGCTTTTGCTGCGTTTGGAAGTAGCTTGTGGCGACATTGTCGGTTCGGACTATGAAATGGGAACCAAGCAAGTAGTGCCTCCAAGTGCGCAAGCAATGAACTATGGCCGTCATCTCCTTCTCATGCACCGAGTATCGTCTCTCGGTGTCATTGAGCTTGCGGCTTTCAAATGCTACCGGATGCCCTTCTTGTATAAGTACACCGCCAATGGCAAAGTTTGACGCATCGGTGTGTACCTCAAATGGCTTGCTAAGGTCCGGGAGCCTTAGCACGGGTTCCTCCATCAAAGCCTTCTTCAAGTCTTCAAAGGCTTGTTGGCATCGGTCCGTCCACTCCCATGTCTTGTTTTTCTTCAAGAGGTCCGTCAAAGGTGCGGCAATGGCGGAGTATCCTTTGATGAACCTTCGATAATAATTAACCAAGCCAAGGAAAGATCGAAATGCGGGTACCTTGGTTGGTGGCTCCCAATCTTGGATGGCCTTCACCTTGCTTTCCTCCATCAAGAGCTTTCCATCCTTGATCTTGTGGCCTAGGAAGTCCACTTCCTCCTTGGCAAAGGAACATTTCTCCTTCTTCACATAGAGTTCGTTCTCCATAAGGGTTTGGAACACTATGCGAAGGTGCTCGACATGCTCCTCCAAGGTTTTGCTATAGACCACAATGTCATCGATATAAACTACCACGAACTTATCAAGGTAAGGATGGAATACCTTGTTCATCAAGGTGCAAAAAGTTGCCGGGGCATTGGTGAGACCGAATGGCATGACTAAGAATTCGAACGATCCGTATCTTGTTACACACGCGGTCTTCAGTTCATCTCTGGGTGCAATCCTTACTTGATAGTATCCCGAGCGAAGATCTAGCTTGGTGAAATATCTTGCTCCTCCCAATTGATCAAAAAGTTCGGCAATCAAAGGGATGAGATACTTGTTCTTGATGGTGATCTTGTTAAGCGCCCAGTAGTCGATGCACATCCTTAATGAGCCTTCCTTCTTCCTTTGAAACAAGATGGGGGCGCAGTATGGACTCTTGGATGGTTGAATGTAGCCGGCATCAAGCAACTCCTTAAGTTGCTTCCGGAGCTCCTCTAGCTCGGGCGGCGCCATTCTATAGGGAGACCTTGATGGTGGCTTTGCTCCGGGTTCCAACTCAATGGCATGATCCACCTCCCTCCTTGGTGGCAGCCTCTTCGGCAATTCCTTGGGCATTACATCTCCAAACTCCTCAAGGATTGCGTCTATTGCCTTTGGCAAAGGTTCGGACTTTCCTCCAACCTCTTCGTCCATCTTGAAGGTTGCTAGGAATGTAGGCTCGCCCTTTTTCCAAGCTTTGGCGAGTTGCATGGAGGATAGAATCTTTGTCTTCTCCCTTGCTTGCCTCGCCACGGGCACCACGCAAGGTAATTCTCCATCCGCGACAATGCAAAAGATGTTATAGAATGGAATGGGAAATGCTCGTACCTTGTCCATAAATTCAAGGCCGATTACCACGCCATAGTCATCCATCTTGACTACGGTGAAATCAACTTTCCCCTTCCAAGCGCCGATGTGAACCTCCACATCGCGTGCTACTCCAACAATGGGTGTGGCCGGTGTATTCACCATCTTCACGCTGCCCGACTCCTTCGTGACTCGGAGGCCAAGCTTCCTTGCTTCTTCCGACGTCATAAAGTTATGAGTTGCTCCGCAATCCACCAAGGCACGAATCATCATGTCTTTTACTTTGACATCGATGTAAAGCGATCCACCTTCCGCTTATCGCCTTGGTTGAGGGACGCTAGCCTTCACGGTATTGAGCAGCCGGATGCATCCCATCCTTGCTGCATCATCTTCCTCCGCCTCGATCCTAGGCTCTTGCAAGGTCATGGCTTTGAGTGCTTTCTTTTGAGGGCAATCGCGCATCATGTGAGGGCCGTCGCATAAGTAGCACTTCATTTCCCAAGTCTTGTTTACGAACTTGTCGTGCTTCTCGAACCTCATCACTTTCGGCTTGTAGCTTGACTCAGGCTTCTCCTTCGGCTTTGGCACGTCTCCCCCACTTTTCTCATAGTTAACCTTCTTCCCCTTGAACTTGGTGTCACCTTGGTGACTAGCTTTGAATTCAATAAGGGACTCGGCGGCGGCAATGACTTGTGACAAGGTTTGCACTTGTCTTCTTTGCAACTCAAGCTTTGCCCAACTTTGTAATCCACTCATGAAGTAAATGAGCTTGTCCTCCTTCGTCATGTTGGGCACCTCGAATAGCAAGTTGACATAATCCTTGACGCTACCCGTTTGCTTTAGCCACCGAAGCTTCTCCTTGGCTTCATATTGAGCATTTTGGGGATAGAAATGTAACTTGATATCATTCTTGAATTCTTCCCAAGTATCAAGAGAGAACGTACCTTGCTCGATTTCCATGCTCCTTCGACGCCACCACATAAGGGCATTGACGGCTAGGAACATGGTAGCCGTTGAAATTTTGGACTCGTCATCCTCAAGCTTTAGATACTTGAAGTACCTTTCCATGTTCCATAGAAAGTGGTCAAGCTCTTTAGCTTCCCTCTTCCCACTAAAGGATTTGGGTTTGAAGGAGTCCAATGCCTTCGTCTCCTTTGGCCCTTGCGACTTGTTAAGTGCAGCCTCTTTGCATAGCGCCCAATCTCCCTTGACCTCCTTCACTTCCTCTCAGAGGGCTGTGAGCTCAGCGGACATTTGATCAAGCTTATCTCGGACCTCCCCTCGGATCCTATCTGCCATAATGTTGAGAGTGCCGTGTATTTACTCTCGCAACTCTTCCACCATGGCTGCAAGATCCCCCTTTATCACGACGTCATCGTTAAGTCGAGTGTCAAACTCGACCACGGCCGATTCCACCTTTCTGAGCCGTGCATCAAAGGCAATAAGTACTTCCTTGTGGCTCCTCTTGGCGCCAACAACAGCTTGCTCCACCGAAACTCCTTCTCCGGACATCTTCCTTCTCTTTGTGTCGTGCATGAGCAACTAGGCTCTGATACCACTTGTCACGGGATGAGAACTTCGCTCCTCTACCAACCGTGCGGCCTTAGAGTTGTTCACCTCCTCGAACTCTCTAAGTCAGCCTCGCCTTCACGCAACAGAAACAAGAGCAACACAAGAGAGCAAGAATGCTAGAAGTAGACTAAGTGTGCAAGACTAAGCAAAGCAAACACTTAGACAATGTGGGAGAAAAGAACTTTGTATTAAGCTATGAACACTTACAAGCCTTTCCAAGATGGTTTGGCTAAGAGCCTTCACCACCTATTTATAGCCTAGCACCTCCTCAATGGATGGCTAGGATTCATTTGATCCTATGGCTATAATTACATGTTCTAGAATGCACTCAAACTATCTACAAGAAAGTATCTATGGGGAACTATACTATCGCATGGGTCAACTGTATTTACGCCTGTACTTCCTTATGATTCTCTATGGGGAACTATACTATCGATTTGAAAACGTGACCGAATTTTCACATGGATTAGTTTCGCCAATACCAAAAGAGAGTTTGAGTTTTGATGAATTGAATATATAAGTTTTGGGTAGACTAGATAAGAGCGTTTTCTATTTTAATAATTGTGTTGACTTTTTCAAGTATTAATCAGACAACATGTATATGTAATATGACTTTATTGAAGAATGATCGAATTAACGTTGACTGCATCGACCGAGACCCGAACATTATCGAAAATGTCTAAATTTTTTACCATGGCTAGGTTTCGCTATCATGATAATATCCAATACTCAAACTTGAATTTTTTTAGTTTTAATCATTTCAATCATGACGTGTCTACTAATGTGCTATAAGACGTTTACTACATTATACTTAAACATGTATCTTTATAAGCCAACTGTATGAACGAAATATAATTTGTAAAATTTGACCATACGATATGATCACATAAGTAAAATATGGATACGGCAGAAAACTTACCAATTTTCGATAAAGTTTAGGTCTCGATCGTATGAGTCAATTTTATTTACGTTAAATTTTTCTATGGGGACCTATATAATAGGTTTATAAACGTGTCGAAATTTTCTCATGGATTAGTTTTGCAGGTACTCAATGAGATTTCCAGCATTCACGAATCAAAAAAATAAGTTCGGCCGGAGGAGATACGAGCGTTTCCGTATGGATAATAGGCATATCGTTTGTTGACCAATTTCGGACCTCTTACTACCACATATTTATGTCGTCTGAGTCACACAAAGAAGTGGCGCCATAATTTGTTAAGAGCGGGAAAATTTCAAATCCGCTAAGGGTGAGAAAACTGTTTTCGCGCGCAATTGAACATTTAAGGTTCTTTTTAGATGACATAAATATGTCGTTTATGTCGTCTCAAAGTTGAGCACATTAAAACTCACACAGGGAAGTTTGAATTGAAAATTTCAGTTTTTTTCAAACGACATATATTTGTCGTCTCCATAAGTACATTAAAAGAGCTGAAAACCAGATTTGGACAGCCTTCCTCATACAACATATATATGAGGTCTCAATTTTCAGCTAAAAACCTCATTTCAACTCAATTTTCAGCTCAATTTTCAGACGATATATATTTGTTGTCTCCAGAAGTACATTAAAAGAGCTGAAAACTAGATTTGGACAGCCTTTCTCACACAACATATATATGTGGTCTCAATTTTCAGTTAAAAGTGAGAATTTCTGGGTTTGTTGACACCACACCTATATGTCGTATGATTTTTACAAACCTAGAAAAAATGAACTAGCCTCTAAAAGTATTGAAGTAGGATGTAATTGAGACGACTTTTACATTTTATATGTCGTCAAAAAAACCACAAAAACTATCAGACGACACTTGTTTGAAATGTTGTTTTATATGTCGTGCCTCTTGTGTCGTCTGTTGATGTTATTGGCATAGTGTCCTTTTTCTCATCTTTGGACCATTAATTAGTTGTCTCGCTTATGCAACAAACCCTTGTATTACTCAGAAGTTTTCTCCCTGGGCCATCAAATGCGTTTTCATTGGTTACCCGCTTGGACAAAAGGCTTACAAATTGTTTGACCCTTCCACTCAAAAAGTCTTCACGAGTCACGACGTCATTTTTCATGAAAATTGTCTTTCCCTATGCATCTATTGAGCCCAATTCTGCATCACCTTGTTTGAGCAGCACTCCAGGCCTACAATCTAATACCATACCCAGCCTATATCCAACTCCCTTAGATAACCCTAAACTCACATTTGACGCTTTCTTTGACAGCGCACCCAATCCTTCCTCATCAGAGATGATCGATTCTTTTGACCCCAGATCTTCTTCTTCCTCTACACCACCACCGCCACCTACATCTATTGATTTCGTCTCTGAAACCACAGCCTTATTGCCGTCTTCGCCACCCACATTACTGGCATCCTATCCCGACTCTTCTTCCAATCTCATCGAACCCACTCTACCTTCACTAGCGTCCTCTCCACCATTGATTACGTGCGTTTTTATACACGTAATTACCACTAAAACACTAAAATTTAACTAATCTTTATTTTAATTAATATGTAATTTATTATATTTTTATTCATTGGTAAGAAATAAGCGGAAATTTGGATTTCGGATGAAAATGGTGCAACATTGGAGCAAAATGGTGATTCCGAGAAAATGACAAAATTAGAGAATAATTAATTAACCAAGTAATTGATTAACTATTGAGTTGGTTAATTAACTTGGTTAATTACTCAATTAAGGAAGCCAAAGCATCATCACGTGTGCATAGACCCCATCCTCCTTCCTTCTGTGGCCAATCAGAAAGTGCCACGTGGCACCTCACCCTCTCATCTCAATTTAGCCACACGCCGAGCTAACCTAGAAATGATTCTCTCTTCCTCTTGGAGGCAGCCGCACACAGTGAAGGGAAGGACTCTGCCCTTTCCCTTGAGTGACCGCCAATCCCATTTCCCATCACCTCAACACCATTCTCTTCAAGACCACTTCATCTTCAAAAAGGATTAAGGAGCTCTCACCAACATCATCAAGACTTTACAAACTCAAAGGATTTTGATTTTGGTAAAGAGGGGAGACTTAATGTCAAGTGGGTTCATGATTGCTTATAGCAATTTGTGAATTTAGCTTATGTTTCCTCTCCATTCTATCATTTCTTATGTAGTGGATGATGTATTTGTTTGTGGGTAGTGAGTGATTCAATCTTGGGAGTTAGGGTATTGAAGCTCTAAATTCATTTTGTATAATTGTAATGCCCCAAACTACACCTCCTCAGTTTAGGCACGTCACAGTGCCGCGAGTCTCAAAAGGAGAAACAGAAAGTAGTTAATATAAGAAAACATTTAAGAAAAAGACAGCAGAAGCGTAAGATTATATTTTGAGGTGTAAAATCTTTATTTTTTCTCAAAGTACTTTAATTCACCAAAAACTTGGATACAAGGAATGATTATGAAATCATGAACTCAAAGAAATACAAATTATCAATTAGAGTATCATAAAACAAACTCATAATAGAATTGGGCTTTTCCCCTCGCCTAAAATTTAATTTACGAAATGACCAATAATAAATAAACTTAAAGAAATAAAATTACAAAGCAGAACAAAATAAGACCAACAAGATAGAATTTGGTACATGAAAGTCAAATATAAAAATAAAGGGAACATCGTAGAAACCAAGTTACCAATCATAAATATGCACACCCAACTCCTCGCCACTATCTTGTCCCAGTGCACAGTACCTGCATCCACAAACTGTTGTAGGGGTGAGCTTTCGTCCTCACTGCTCAAGGAGCTCTTGAAAACAGATAAAAAAATAGTTTCATAGGGCCCAGTATAAAAATAAGATTGAATCCAAATATTTAATGAACGACAAACTTTCAAAAACAGTTTTATGATCAAATAAATGTGACGCCATAAAACTGTACCTGATGGCCGGCCCTTTTTAGACCCACTACCCAACTTACCTCACTATATATGTGTACAACAGGTAAGTGTAGCGAGAGTGTCCACAAACGCCCTATCGCCTAGAAGCAGTGCCACTCCACAAGGGATGTAAGACACTCTTCCGTCCATAAAGGCCCCTCTGGAGGTTTAGGGGATCAAACCTAAGGTAGTCGCTATGCTCCTCTCACTCTCAAGACATCAATTTCTCATAACACCGGTTACCATATTTTTATCGGATAACCGGATCATGCAATATCATATATGCATAAACATTTTATAAAACAAATATCATTAATCAACGGAGTTCCGGGTCCCCTACCTGGAATCCGAGGCTTTCCTCATGAACTCCGAGAATCACGAACATTCCGCTCCTCGGGTAACTAGAGTCCCTATTATCTGACAACATTACGACCGTTAATATAAGGTAACATTCAATAGCACTCAACAAACTTTCAAGTCAATCAACTTATTTCTCTGTTGGGTGTAATCCTTTCAATTTACTAAGATTTATTTAATCCTTGCTCATAATTTCACTTTTATTCTTAGCCCCCTTTAAATCTTTCCAGACTAAACTAAACATACTTCCACATGAAGATAATATTTGGACGTATGGGTCACATGGCACCATAATCATATTAACTTGATCAAATCAACCCGCACAGCCATTACAAATACTACACCACAGTACACATACTTCATGATTCTCACTCTTGCTCAGTTTCAAAATGATACAGGTGTATCCGTATCCTACTAGGAACTTAGTTAGTTTTCATAGTTAACCATGTCAGGAATTCTGTTTCTTAATTACTTAGATTAGGAATAGTCTTCAGGTTAGTTATGGATTCTAGTTCTATAAATAAGAGATGTTTAGTTAGAACTAAACATAGACGAAACAGAAAGTAAACCTTCTGTTTAGAGAATATTGTAGAGCTGTAAACTTTTACAATATTAGTGAAGATATCTTTCTTCAGATTTCTGTCTTGTTACTTTTCTTTTTAAGCTACTAGTAATTCCGTGACTAGGGGCTAACCTGCTTGGTTTCTGTACCAAGTTGGTATCAGAGCTCCACTGATCCGGGAGGGGTTTTTAGTGGTGTATGGTGTCACATCCCGACCCTTATATTTTTACCTTATTTACTAGCGTGATTATAATAAGAATTTTACCGTCTCCGTCATTGAGTAAATAGTTTAATTGGTCCCTAGAGGGTTTCGGGGACGATTATGTGCGGAGGATTATTAGTATGAAGAAAATACGACGACGGTAA
>NC_020491.1:21409110-21427415 GCF_000184155.1 Fragaria vesca subsp. vesca
AAGCTCAGTTACAGAAGTCCCAGGCACGGTCAAGGCCAAGCATAATAAGCATCGGGTACCTTGTAACTTTGGTGTTGGAGATTTGGTCTGGTTGAAGTTGAGCAAGGAACGTTTGAAAGGTGAAGGTAAGAAGTTGAAGCCACTTCGGTACGGTCCTTTCCGTATTCTGCAGCAGATTGGCGACAATGCCTTCAAACTCGACTTGCCGCCATATTTGGGCATGTATTCAGTTATCAATGCTGAGTACTTAAAGTTGTTTGAACCACCATTGCTTGATGATGATGGGGATGACAAGGTTGTTTTACCACCAGTTGATGACTTGTGGTTTGACAGAGAGGAGCCATTAAAAGAGGATTGCATTTTGGAGCAGAAAGTGACAAAGACAAGTCAAGGGGAACGAGCCGTATTCCGTATTGGACGCGCCGGTCAAGTTCCTAGTCAATCTAAATGGTTCAGCAAAGAAAAGGGAACTCTTGAGTTTCCTCATCTCCAGTTTTAACTTAAACAGGAGTTTAAGTTTCTAGAAGGGGGAGCCATGATACAGGTGTATCCGAATCCTACTAGGAACTTAGTTAGTTTTCATAGTTAACCATGTCAGGAATTCTGTTTCTTAATTACTTAGATTAGGAATAGTCTTCAGGTTAGTTATGGATTCTAGTTCTATAAATAAGAGATGTTTAGTTAGAACTAAACATAGACGAAACAGAAAGTAAACCTTCTGTTTAGAGAATATTGTAGAGCTGTAAACTTTTACAATATTAGTGAAGATATCTTTCTTCAGATTTCTGTCTTGTTACTTTTCCTTTTAAGCTACTAGTAATTCCGCGACTAGGGGCTAACCTGCTTGGTTTCTGTACCACAAAATCAGCTTTTACTTATCAAGTTCTTAACATCTTTGGCACATGAGAGATCTACCAATTAATCTCAACTCAACCAAACAGACTTACATATTTAACAACTCAATTCTCTAAGCATCAGATACTGAAGGTAAGCAAGCACCATAATCAAATGTATAATCAAATGCTCAATGTTGTTGTCAACAGATTCTGGAAACTAACCAGGTAATCTCGAGCTCACCTTAACTTAGCCCAAAGTCAGAATTCAGAAGAACAATTCCCAAACAAAGCCACAACCTCCAGGCAAGTCAACCAGAACCAACTTCACCAAATCTGTTGAACCTCTGCAACCTCATAGAAACCCACTCATAGCACTTCGATTAATAGTCTTACACCAACAACCAAATCTTCAAATACATTAAATTAATATAAAACCCATCTGACGTAAATCATCAAACATGTACTCTTTCATTTTAAACCCAAGTTTACTTAACATTCTAACCATAGTAAATCCCTTAGATATACTATGGACACCCGTTTTCGACAAACAACTTTCCCAAATCTGTACATAAAAGTATAAAACTCCAACATCCAATTCAATACATAAGCACATTCCAACAATTCAACCTATTCTCCATAATTACCAAATTCTAATCCCCCTTACCGTATGAAAAATTGTGTGAGACCATCTCTAAAACCATTCTCTACACCCAAAGAGTAGCTCGGCAGCAACCAAGTCTCTCACTGCTGCTCTTCTCTGCTTCCTTTCACCTCTAAAATGCAGCAGCTAATCCGACCTCCCTTACTGACATTCTTTCATCCTTTCAACAACACAACAACCCACACATCAATCTCAATAATCACAGCCTTAAAATTGCAGAAAACTTAGAACCTCAAGGAAAGCAAGAACACCGAAATTAGAGTAATACAATTACTGTTCTCACTCCCAGCAACACTAACACAGTAACCTGATATGAACAACAAACCCAAAATCATCACCTCTGCCCAATACCTCACTTCTTCAAACCTTAACCAATTTCAATTTCAATCATATAAAGACGTAGAGCTTGACAAATAGATTAATTTCGATACCTGAATCGAAACTAAAGCTCGCCGGAATCCGTCGAGGCGGAAAACTCAATACCTTCATCTCTTCGATTCTCCCTCCTCAGAGCTCGTTTGGGAAAACCAAGAACATGGAAAGGTTCCTGAGATTGAGATGAAGCTATCCATACTAGTGAGAGACCTCGACTTGGCTGGAATCGGAAACTCGCCGGCGAACCCAGCCTCTCCTTCTCCATTTCGAATCTCTCTCTCCCGACCTCTTCTGAAGAAACTGAGGACATGGACATGACCACGAGGACGAGAGGAAGCTGCCGCTACCATTCTTTCTCCTCGCCGTCGCCGGAATCGGAAGTTGGTTGGCGAACCCAGAAATCGTTCTCTCCTTCTTTTCTCTCTCGCCGGAGCTCCTCTTCGAAAACGAAGAACATCTTGAGGACGGTGACGACAAGACGGAGGCGTGGACACCAGCCTTGCGCCAGGAGGTGGCCGAACGACGGAGGAGCAATCGGCGTCGTTGCAGAGCAATCGAGACCAAGGTCGGTCTGGGCTTGAGCTGATCCACTTCGACCACTATATAGATCAAATCCAACGGCCCAGATTTCACTGACTTTAATTTTCTATATAATTATCTGAATTTCCAAAACTTCAGAAATTTATAGAACATATCTCAAGACTCCGAAAATTTCCACGTACTCGTCGTGACACGTACTATAATATCCAACTCTTAAATCATGGACTTGAACTGATACAAATTGCTCAAATCTCCTCAAGCGCATTTCAATACTATTGAGGTCGATAAACTATTTACCAAACGACCTCTAATTAAGCTGGTCAAATTTTTCGGGTGTCACAATAATGTTGGTACTTTGATTGATATAAGTGCAATTTTCATTGTGTATGCTTTGAATCCGAATGTGTTGGTCCTTAGAAGCATGTTTCTAGGCTTTGTCACCCTTTTTGTCACCCTTTGAAATAATGTTGTGGACAATTTGATGGATAGATTAATAAATTGACAACTTATTAGTCTTGTGCATCTAGGATTTGAAGTGTGGTAACCATTAGTTAGCTTAATTGTAGCAAAGCTTGCTTGGGTCTCTATTATCTTGCACTCTAGGCCTCCAATTTATCTATTGCGGCCTTAACCGGCATAATGCCTAAGTTAGAGAGTTGATTGTGCATGGCCTTAACCGGCATAATCGATACACCGAAGGGATAATTGGTCTAGTAGCCTGAACTGGTACTAGATACGAGACTTAACACAATAGGGTATGTATTTGTGAGATTAGGTAACAATGTTTGCAAATGAGTTAGTGTGGATCACCCACACTCCCATGTTCCCTTCATATTCTAGTTCATTATTTAGTAGTTTATTTTTCATTCAATTTTTAGTCAATTTAGTTAATTCCCCACTCAATCTCCATTTTATATTTCGACTCATTGTAGATAACCATCACTAGGCTTCTCGTTTTGATTAGGCTTTTGGTGAGAACTAGAGCTGAGCATTACTAAGGCTTGGTGCCTAGATTAGCATTTTCCTTATTTTCTTTTTCTTTTCCTTTGTTTGCTTAGTGACTTTTGTTCCGATTAGCCTACGATTGTGGATTAGCCACTAATCCCCGTGGTACGATAACTTGGGCACTTGTACTTCCCTATCTTGACAACGATACGTTCGCTTGCGTGAATTGTATCCAAATCAACCAACCATGTCACCAGCCCCTCTTCATCACTCCAGTCGCCCGACGATGCCTCCGGTCAAATTTCGGGATTACATCATTTCATTGATCACGCTTCCTTCATCTTGCCAATCCTCTTCAATGTATCTAGGTTCGACAAAAGGTACCCGTTATCCCTTGAGCAAAAATGTCTCTTATCATCACTATAAACCTGCCCATCGATCTTTCATTGCTTAGATTAGCCGTGAGATCGAGCCCCGTTCTTATTCAGAGGCTGTTGCACACCCTAAATGGCATGCAACAATGCGGTCTGAGCTCGAAGCGCTTCAGGATAATGGGATTTGGACTCTCACTCCTCTCCCACCTGGTAAGACCCCTATTGATTGTCGTTGGGTCTATAAGATTAAAAATAGGGCTGATGGTTCTATCGAGCACTACAAAGCTCGATTAGTTGCGAAGGGGTTCACGCAAATTGATGGTGTGGACTATCAAGATACCTTTTCTCCCACTGCCAAATTTATTATTGTTCGATGTGTTTTAACTTTGGCAGCAGCTCGTGGTTGGTCTATCCATCAATTGGACGTCAACAACACCTTCTTGCACAGCGATCTCAAGGAGGATATCTATATGTCTCCTCTTCCAGGGCTACGGAGACAGGGGGAGGAAATCTTGTCTGCCGACTTCATAAGTCATTGTATGGCCTAAAGCAAGATCAATCTCGTTAGTGGCTCTCAAAGTTTTCTAAAGCTATTCTATCAACAGGCTATACACAGTCCAAGGCCGACTATTCCCTATTCACCAAGAGAAACGGCAAGTCCTTTACTGCTCTATTAATTTATGTTGATGATATTATGATTACCGAAAATGATCCAGCGAGTATTGATGTACTCAAAAAATTTCTTCATGCTCACTTTCGTATTAAGGACTTAGGGGACTTGAAATATTTCCTTGGCATCGAGGTTTCAACTTCTAATAATGGGATTATTATTTGCCAACGTAAATATGCTTTGGAAATTGTTAAGGATGCAAGAATGTTAGGGACAGCCCCTGTTGACAGCCCTATGGAGAGAGGTTTGAAATTATCTGAGAAAAGTGAGTTGCTTAAAAATACAGCCCATTACCGAAGGTTAGTTGGTAGACTGATATATCTTACAGTTTCTAGACCGGACATTACTTATTCAGTTCACATATTGAGTAGATTTATGCATCAACCATGGAAGTCACATATGGAAGCTGCTTTGCGTATTGTTCGATATATTAAGAACGCCCCTGGTTAAGGATTGTTCTTTTCTTCTAAAAGTGATTTCAGGTTGCATGCATTTTTTGATTCAGATTAGGCAAGGTGTCTGGTTACTAGATGATCAACCACATGTTATTGTGTTTTCCTTAGCCCTTCGCTCATTTCATGGAGGTCTAAACGACAAAGAACAATTTCCCTCTCTTCAGCTGAAGCAGAATATCGAGCCATGAATTGTGTTTGTTGTAAACTGACTTGGCTTTGGTTCCTTCTCAAAGATTTGGGAGTGTTACATCATGAGCCTGCACTTCTTCACTGCAATAATGAAGCAGCATTGCACATTTCAGCTAATCCTGTTTTTCGCGAGCGAACTCGACACATTGAAATGGATTGCCATTACATAAGGGATATGATTCAAGATGGTTATGTAGTCATGAAGTTTGTGAATTCTACTCATCAATTGGCAGACGTCTTCACCAAAGCTTTGGGGAAGGAATATTTCATTCCCATGGTTTGCAAGTTGGGAGTTAAAGACATTACTCTCCAACTTGAGGGAGAGTGTTAGGAAACTAATTGATCTCAAATATCTTGTATATTAGGAATTCACAACTTGTAGATATTTGTAGCCTTTTCTAATCCTTGATTCTAGCTTAATTGTAGGGATTAGTTACCTTATGAATATGTCATACCCCAACTCAAGTAAAGGTTTAACCTCGAGTTAAGGAGTGAATCGCACTTTAATTACAAACAGTTTAATATCCATAATTAAAATGAGACCGATATTATTACATGACATAGAAAACATAACCTTCAAACCTTTATTGAAATTACAACCTTATAAGAAGGTACTTAAAACACACTTGTTTAAAACATTACAAACAAACAACAAACAAACAAGAATAGCGTTTCTTTTCGAAACGTCTATTCTTTATTCAAGCCCTATTTACAAACAAAAACTTGAAATTCTTAATTTACAATATATTATACTTGCGGCCTTAAGGTCCACACCTGCAATGGGTTTGATTAAGGGGTGAGCTACGCTCAGTAGGGCTAGTTAAATTGCTAAACACACGACATTAACTTCAAACAAAACCAAACAAATATGGCATATCATGAATACATAAATGCAATATGAACTTGACTCTCACCCCACACCTCACTTCACCCTTGACTATAATTTCTCAATTTGTTAGTCGTCTTGTTATACTCATGGCTTTCCAAACCCCAGACCCAATAAGATCTTTTTATCGATGTCCGCCATCGAAGGGGCTTACTTTCCCCAAACTTATGCACGTGTGGGCTAATCATAGATCTTGGATGCCCCATAAAGAAACTCAACTATACAAATGGTTTCCTAATAACAAAAATCCCATATAATCCTGACACTCATCCTCCTTTCCATTTCTAATCTCACCTCTTTCCCACAACATCATGTAATATTGATTTAATATAAAAACAAACAAATACATGCTTTCAATTATAGTCATGTTATAATCAATTCAATATCATCCAACATTTAATTCAACTCATAACAAACAACTCAATGCCAAACAAATCAATGTCAATCCAACCCAATACCAAATAATCCAATATCACAAATACATCCAATATCAAAAAACCATATAATAACATAAATAACAACAACACAAACACCCCATCAAACCCTACCTCGATTTGCACAGCACAAACTCGAGCTCCAACGCCACTTCTCACACGTGTGGATTGCCAAGATCGTCTCCGGAACCTTACCCAAAAGGTAAAGTACATGCAAAGAATGATGAGCTAGTGTTAGTAACTATGTTATAAGTAGTATACAAAATCAGAAAACTTTACTACTTTACTATGAAACAGAATTTAAATAACACTTAAAGCTATTTAAAGAGCCACTGAAAAGTAACTAAATCAGCTGCTAGAGAAACTGATTTAAAACTAAGTTTCTATTTCAGCTTTAGTGGTAAAAACAGTGTGCAAGATGCCGTCTTTGGCTTCGATTTCCACCCACTAAACTCCAACCAAAATTACTGAACCCAAGCCTATTTTAAAGATGGTATTACAGGCTTTAAATACAGAGCTTAAGTTTTGAAAACAAATCCCTGAATAGAAAGTTATGCTCTCTCAAAGTTGAAGTAAAAATCTGAAAACCCAGAAATTCCAGTTTTTGGCTGAGCATGTAGCTGACTTTGGCAAGATATTTGACACACCAAATGGTAACCAAAACCTGTGAAATTTAACACACACAATAATGGATATACAAGGTTTACAAAGCTACTTTCGGATTTCAAAACAAAGAGATGAGTTGAGAGATAAAATGTTGCAAAGTTGACCCAAAAATAGGCTTTTCTGCAAAATTTTCTGGAAATTTCCAGCAACAATGAATCTCGATTTTTACAAGTTTGAAATCGACTTTTGGATCAATAAATGAAGTTCTAAAGCTTCAAAACAAATAGAAAAAGGTTTCCAAAACTCCAAAATATTCTTAAACGCAACAAATATGAATTAAGAAGACCCAAAATCTGCTTTTGACACCCAAACTGTTCTTGAGCAGCTATTATAACGATCAACAACAACAACGATTCGAATTTAAGTCTTATATCTAATCAAGTCTGAGACTTCAATACCCAAATTTTAATCAAACAACACAGCCATAATCATAGACTAAGAATCCAAAATTAGAGTAAATAGAATTGATAGTATCAGGACCCACCCTGAATTTCACCCTGAAACCCGAAGTAAATCCTGCGGGGACCACCTCCAAGAAAAATTTACCGAAAATTCGGCATAACCTCCCTTGAAAATGGACAACCCTTCCTAATAAAACCTGCAAACACTTCTGAAAATTTAAATCCAACCTTAAACTCCTGGAGCCTTCGTGCTCCCCAAATCACAACACCACCCAAAATATTTATTAATCTGAACAAATCTCATATCCAACCATTTATAGGTTCAGAGCAACTCTAATAGGAAGAAAGGAAACATAATAAATTAACAAGCGGAAGCTATATGATGACTATGCCTCATCTCCATGTACTCCCGACCTCAACTAAGCTAACCTGCAAGCTGGGCATTTTTAAAACTAAAGGCCCAGGGGAAAAACATTTGAAATCGTTAGAGTGAGTGGACAAAAATAAATTTGAAAAGAAATAAATCTTTATGCTTTCGCGATTTAATTTCCAAAGAAATTATACTGCATGCGACCGCTCAAAAGTGCTCAACTCATAAACTGACAATTTCACGACTAACTCTGGCTAGTCACCAACTCAAATAAAATGGAGCCTCTCAGGCTAAACTATATATAAACATATATGTGTGTGTATTTACACTCGTCAGACTCCTTGTATGAATTCTATGAACAAATTAGAAAAATGGAAATTCATACAAGGCTATGACGCTTGCGTCTAACGCTCACGTCGCGTCATAATGGAATTTTTCCTCATTATGACCGAAGAGGACGGTGTATATATACGTGTGGACTCCCTATATGAAAACCTAAATGAACCAGAAAATAAAGTAGTTTTCATATAGGGCTATGACGCTTGTGTCTAACACTCACGTCATGCCATAATGGCATTTTACCTCATTATGACGGACCAAGCACGTATGGCTGGCAAGCTAGCAATTATATACATACTATACTCATAACATCCAATAAACATATCCACCAAAAATCTCATTTTCGGGAACTCTCCAAAGGAGGAAAAATTGCCAAATAACCGAGAAATCAATAAGTCTCATCAGAAGAAATAAATGATCAACGAAAATCATTCATCACATGCTTTTCAATTAAAACAAAGGTCCACTCACAACTTTAGGCCTAAGCCTGACATCGATCCGAGGTCTCTTTTGCTTGAGCCTCCTCACGTCCTGTTCCAAATATATAATTAATTTCCCAACTAAAAATCCAATATTTAAACAAACTAGGCAAAATTAACCGAGAGCCAAACTCACGCTCATCATTGCCTAACTTCGAAACGGTCCACACCTCAACACTAAAACCAGCAGCCTTAATTACACCCTTCCACAGATTATACGACTTTAATCCAACGGCCAGATTCTACCTTATTAATCCGCCAAAATTACCAAACTTTGGAAATTCACAAACCTATCCAAAACTCATCCGAATTTACATCAATATACTCCTCTTAATATTCCACATTTAAAACCATATAAAACTCCCAAACAACAGCGGCTGGAGGCCGATTCCGGCGACCTCCAATGCGCACCAAATTTAAACAGAATCTTCCTCTCTACTCCCTCTACAACTTCCTTAACTAGCACAACACCCAATTCTAAGCCTAACTAGGTCAATCGAAAGAAAACACACTAGAAAACCCTAGAGCTTCCACTCACCGGTTCTCCTTACCTAGACCACGAGAGGGCGAGCCCTTTGGAGGGATTGCTGCACGGGAGGAGAGCTTCACAACGAGCCAAGAATCGCCGGCTATGGCGGCCAGAGGAAGGAGCTCTGGCGAGAGAACCACCACGGCAGCCGAACCTTTCGGGGGAGAGAACTCCTTCACGGCGGAGCAATGACGGCTCTCACCGGCCTAGAATGGAAGCTGGGTTGGAGGCCGACCGAACGGGACCGGTGCGGCAGTCTCAGGCAGCCGGAAGTTCCGACGGGGAGAAAGAGAGCTCGGGAAGGGGAAATCGGGAGAGAAGAGAGAGAAGAAAGAGAGGGAGATGGGTTTGGGCCTCACCAAACCGGTCCAATACCCATATATCAACCCACTCCAAAATAAAACACCCCGAAAAAAATAATACCCTAATAAAAATTACCTTTTACTAGCTAAAATTTACCATTTTTACCGTCGTCATATTTTTCTCCTACGAATAATTCTCCGCAAATAGCCGTCCCCCAAACCCCTCTAGGGACCCATTAAATTATAACCTCAATGACGGAAAAATTCTTATTATAACCAAGCTAGTACATAAGGTAAAAATTTAAGGGTCGGGATGTGACAGATAGAATCTAAGAACACAAAAACACATGCAAGAACAAATAATCCGTAAGCAAAATATTGAATCAACCTTTGATAAGAGTAGAATTGAAAAGGATTCTCCTTTCTCTCCAAAATGTTCGTTTTCTTTCCTGCCCCAAAACCCTTTCCTCACGCAGTAGTTTTAGTCGATCCCTAACCGACTCCCTTATTCTGAAACCAATCAAAATAAGCCTACACCTAAACCTACTCTATAGCCTTGCCAGCTCCACTCTATGGGTATCTCTCTCTATGACAGCCAGCTCCCTGCTTGCTTGGTTTGAAATTTCAACTTGTTAAACAACACCCAAAATATCTAAACTGCGTCCCAAAGGAAACACCGTATTTTTTTTTTTTTTTGAAACAAAAATTAAAATACCCAAAAACTTAATAAAACTAAAATTAATACTAATAAACAAAATAAGCTACTTTAGGATGTTACAACATATCTGTAATTCTTGTATATGCATTAATCAGTCAATTATGAATGAGACTTACTTCAGCCAATTCTTCTTTCATTCAAAAGGTATGTGGTATATTGTGATAGTCAGAGTGCAATTCACTTGAGCAAAAATTCAGTTTATCATCCTCGCACTAAGCACATTGATCTATGTTATCATTGGATACGAGATGTTGTGTCAAAGAAGCTTTTACAGTTGAGGAAAATTCACACTAACAACACTTCTAATATGTTGACTAAAGTTCTATCGCAGCAGAAGTTAGAGTATTGCAGCAGGTCCGTCGGGATGGACTTCAAGTAGAAGTCTCATTTTCGTATTACCCCGAGAGATTGTTGAAATGTCCAGACCAATAACTCACAATAACTTATGAAAATAAATGTTAAAGGTTCAGGAGTTGGTGGTGTCTAGAGTTAGTAACTCTTAAGTTACACAAGGTATATAGATAGTCTTGGAGCTATGGTGAAGGCATAAAGTCATGAGTTATAGAAAGACTCATGAAGCACCATTAAATGAGAGAGCACTAATGAGTGATCTAGAGTGTTCCTCCTTAAGCCTATATAAGAAGAGGCCATTTGCTCATTCTCATCATCTCACCATCGCAAGCATCTCATCCATTCTAATCATCTTCATCCAGGCCCGTACCTGAGGGGAGGCATGAGAGGCTGTCGCCTCAGGCACCAAAAAAAAATTTGTACATATGTACATATATATACGTATAAATTCATATCAAGATTGTATATTTACTGTGTTTATATGTATCTTGTAATCGGCGAAATTTCTTTTTGCAATGGTCATTGTACTAGAACAGGGACAAGCGTGGCCCGTGGATCATCATTGTACCGATACTATCCCAACTTAACCATCTTTAGGGTGTTGGTTTTTAATCACAAAAGGCCTCGGTACAATTAAGTGTGATCCATCCACTTATAAGTTGTATTTTATTTATCCCTTTTATGATGTGGGATCTTTCGTCTCCAACACTCCCCCTCACGTGCAACCTAACTTTTTAGGTCTGCACGTGGAATTCATTCAGTCCAATTCCCACATTGGAAATCGGTATGCTTCAGTCCAAGGCCCATTGCAGGCACTTGGTATGGTATGGGCCAATCAGAATTTTTTCGATGACAATTCGATGAACCCAAATCTGGGCTCATTATGCTGGAAGACTTTCTCCCGTTACGCTGGGAGACGTAATTGAAGAGGGACCCGCTCTGATACCAACTAGAACAGGGACAAGCGTGGCCCGTGGATCACCATTGTACCGATATTATTCCAACTTAACCATCTTTAAGGTGTTGGGTTTTAATCACAAAAGGCCTCGGTACAATTAAGTGTGATTTATCCACTTATAAGTTGTATTTTATTTATCCTTTTAGAGTAGAAAATAATGATTCAATATGGTTTGGTATGTTTCAATGTATTATTCTTCTCCATATAGGAGGTTTATATAGAGATACAATTGTAGTGCTAATAGGAAAATATTTCCTACACCGGCCTATACAAAATATTTAACCTACACATACAAGGAAAGTAAATATATTCAAAATATTCTATACTCCCCTTCAAGTTGGTGCATAGATATCGATCATGCCCAACTTGCCAACCGAGTTGTCAAACACTTTCCTTGACACTCCTTTTGTGAGAACATCTGCTAATTGATCTTCCGTATACACGAAACGGAAACGAATGATTTTCCTGTCCAAGTTTTCCTTAATGAAATGTCAATCTACCTCCACATGCTTTGTTCGGTCATGCTGAACAAGATTATGAACAATTTCAATAGCAAACGTGCTATCACAATGCAAGTCCATGGGTTTCTTGAGTTTGAAACCCAGTTCTTTTAATACATTACGAATCCACAGCATCTCACAAACTCTATGTGCCGTACCTCGAAACTCTGCTTCAGCATTTGATCTTGCAACGACTTTTTGTTTCTTACTACGCCAAGTCACAAGGTTTCCTCCAACAAATGTAAAATACCCAGATGTAGACCGTTTGTCAGTCTTATGACCAACCCAATCAGCATTTGTGTACCCTACAACTTCCAATTCACCCTTCTTTTCAAACAACAAGCTTTTTCCAGGTGCCATCTTAAGATACTTCAGAATACGATACACTGCATCCATATGCTCTTCGCTGGGACAATGCATAAATTGACTAACCACACTTAGAACATAAGCAATATCAGGTCTAGTATGAGAAAGATAAATAAGTCTCCCTACTAAATGTTGATACCTTCCTTTATCAGTTGGAACTTGATTCGAATAGATGGCAAGGTTGTGATTCATCTCAATTGGTGTCTCAACAGGCTTGCAGTCAAGCATTCCGGTCTCAGCTAACAAATCAAGTACATACTTTCGTTGGGATAAAGAAATCCCCGTCTTTGACCTTGCAACTTCAATTCTGAGAAAATACTTCAACTGTCCATGGTCCTTCATCTCAAACTCCTTTGAAAGGTACTTCTGTAGACCCTCCATCTCCTTTGGGTCATCTCCTTGAACAATCATATCATCAACATACATAATCAGAGCGGTGATCTTACCCTAATTACGTTTGATGAACAAACTGTGATCTGAGTTGTTTTGTCTATAACCAAATGTCTTCATTGATTTGGAGAATCTTCCAAACCAAGCTCTAGGAGACTGCTTCAAACCATACAAAGACTTCTTCAATCCGACTCTAAATCTCGACTCCAATGCTTCTAATTCTTCAAATTCAAATAAATTTCAGGAATTCCCTTCATATGCTCTCTCCCCCCCTGAAGGGAAGACTTTGATACTCCCCTTGAGTAGTAAGGCTCAGATTCACGAAAAAAAAACATCAAGTGATACATGCACGGGGATCAAGCTTACTTCGTTGTGGTTTCGGAATATGAACATCACTGTACATCCAAATACACGAGGTTCCAAGTTAGGCAACGAAGGAATCGAGATAAGTTTCTAAAGTTGTTGTAGAGGGTTTTGACATTCAATAACCCAAGAAGGGGTACGATTAATGAGGTAGGCAGCAGATGTCACAGTTTCTCCCCAATATTCTACAGGTACATTCATGCCAAACAAAGACACACGGACAACTTCAAGCAACTGCCGATTTTTCCTATCTACCAATCCATTTTGTTAAGGAGTATAAGTATTTGAAGTCTGATGTCGAATTCCATGTAACTGCATAAACTCTTGCATAGGACCATTAATATATTCTCCACCATTGTCAGACTGGAAAACTCGAACTACTTGTTGATACTGTGTGGACACCATCTTGTGAAATTCTTTGAATCTAGAATAAACATCGCTCTTGTTCTTCAATAGAGACACCCAAGTCGTACGAGTACAATCATCAATAAATGTCACAAAATACCGGGCGCCAGAGAGAGAAGGAATTTCTGCATGACCACACACGTCAGAGTGAATCTTCATAAATGGAACAAGACTTTTATTTAGGCTTGGTGTGTCACATCCCGACCCGTAAATTTTTACCTTATTCACTAGCTTGGTATTTAAAAAGAATTTTACCGTCTCCGTCAATAAGGAAATTGTGACGACGGTAAAAATAGTAAATTTTAGCTAGTAAAAAGTAATTTTTATCAAGGTTTTATTTTTGGGGTGTTATTTATTAGAGTTGGGTTTTTTTGGTGGGTGAGGACCGGTTGGGAGGAGAAAGCCCAACACTCTCCCTCTTTTTCCTTTCTCTCTTTCCTGATTCCCTCCCTCTCTCCTTGCCAGATTTTCTTTCCAGCCATCCGCCGCCGTCCGGTCGCCTGTGACCGCCGCTCCGGTCCCGATCAGTCGGCCCTCGACCCAGCTTCCGTCCTGGACCAGTGGCAGCCTCCCAAGTGCCACCGTGGGAGAGAAAATGCAGCCGAAAGGTCCGACTGCCTTGGTGGTTCTCTCGCCGGAACTCACTCCTCCGGCCACCATAGCTAGAGCTTCTTGGCTCAAAATGAAGCTCTCCTCCCGTGCATCAATCCCTCCAAGGGGCTCATCCTCTCTTGGTCTATGTAAGGAGAACCGGTGAGTGCAAGTTTTAGGGCTTATTTGGGTGTTTTCGTTCGATTGGCCTAGTTAAGCTTGGAATTGGTGTTTGTGCTAGTGAGGAAAGTTGTAGAGTGGGTTGAGAGGAAGATCCTGTCAAAATTTCATAGGCATTGGAGGTCGCTGGAGTCGGCCTCCGGCCGCTGCTGTTTGGGAGATTATTATGGTTTTAAATGTGGATTATTAAGGGGAGTTTATTGATGTGAATTATGGAATTTTTGGAGGAGTTTTGGACGGGTTTGTGATTTTCCGAAGTTTGGTGTTTTTGGCGGTTAATTAATGTGGAATCCGGCCGTAGGATTTAAGTCGTTATTCTGGGGGAGGTTGTATTTACGGCTATCGATTATGGTATTAAAGTTGGATCGTTTCGATTTAGGAATATCGAAGTTAGGCAATGATGAGCGTGGTTATGGCTCTCGTTTAATTTTGCCTATTTTGTTTAATACTTGGATTTTTAATTGGGAAATTAATTTTACATTTGGAAACAGGACGTGAGGAGGCTCAAACAGAAGAGACCTTGGATCGACATCAGGCTTAAGCCTAAAGTTGTGAGTGGACGTTCGTTTTTAATTATAGGCATGCGGTGATTTCATTTTAAATGAATGATTTTATTGAATATCAATTTGTGGAATTGTTTATTTTCGCGTAGTTATTTTTTTGAAGTAAATGCTCTTATTTTATTTTGTTATCTTCGCTATTTGGAAAGTTACCGGAAATGAGATTTTCGGTGTAGCCATATATTTATTGCTTCTTTTGCAATTGGCAATTTTCATTATTTTTGGAGAGTTACCGAAAATGAGATTTTCGGTGAGTATGTATATATATCCATATTTGGATAATTATGAGAATAATATGTATATGAAGAAATGCTAGCTAGCTATACGTGCTTTTCCACCATAATGAGGTAAAATTCCATTATGGTGCGACGTGAGCGTTAGACGCAATCATTGTAGCCTTATATAAATATAAGAATTTATATAAGGGATATGCGCGTATATATATACACCGTCTTTTCCATCATAATGAGGTAAAATTCCATGATGGTGCGACGTGAGCGTTAGACGCAAGCGTCGTAGCCTTGTGTGAATTTTTGTTTGTCTTTGTTGTTTCAAGAAAATTCATACAAGGGATATGACGAGTGTAATACATACATATTTTATTTTAGCCTGAGAGCTAGGCTGTATTTTATTGAGCTTTGGAGACTGGCCGGTGCTAGTCATGAAATTGCCAGTTTTTTTGTTGAGCGTTTTTGAGCTGTCGTATGCAGCATATTTTCTATGGAAATGTAAATTGGGAAAGTATAAATATTTTCATTAAATTTATTTTTTTGTCCACTCACTCTAACGGTTTCAAATGTTTTCCTCTGGGCCATTCGTTTTAAAAATGCCCAGCTTACATGTTCGCTTAGTTGAGGTCGGGCGTACATGGAAAAGAGACATAGTCATCATATAGCTTCCGCTTGTTAATTTATTATGTTTCATTTCTTCCTAGCCTATTAGAGTTGCTCTGAACCTATAAGTGGTTGGATATGAGATTTGTTTAGATTAGTAAATTTTGGGTGGTGTTGTGATTTGGGGAGCACGAAGGCTCCAAGAGTAGAGGATTATAGATGGATTCTTTTGAAGTGTATGCAGGTATTTCTAGAAAGGGTTGTCCATTTTCAAGGAAGGTTATGCCAAATTTTCGGTAAATTTTCCTTGGAGGTGGTCCCCGTAGGATTTACTTCAGGTTTCAAGGTGAAATTCGGGGTGGGTTTTGACATGGTGAATATGAAATACGGTGGGTCTTGGCCAGTTCACATATGTCACAATGAAAATCTGAATAGTCAACACCCGAAAATAATTGTGGTTGCAGATTCTTAAGATAACCGAAGTTTAGATGACCCAACCTGCGGTGCCAAAGCCACACATCTTTCTTAGAACTCTCAGCTCTATTGACCTAATTAGCTTGACCTAAAGATTGCATATGTTTCTCTCCTGTCTCTATCAGATCTAGGTAGTATAATTTCACTTTTCTCACTCCATAACCCAAAGTCTGCTACGTCAGAATGTCCTGAAATACATAGAAAGACGGATAAAAGGTGACAATACATGATAATTCTTAAATGATTTGGCCAACTAAGAGAAGATTATATGACAGTGAAGGGACAACTAATACAGAATCAAGGGTTAATGTGTTTGATAGGACAATAGAGCCTTCTTCGGTAACCGGAGTTGGAGTACCATCAGCGGTAGAAACAATATCCTGAGAGGAGGGTTTTAATTTTTTCAAGAGGCTAGGATCATTTCACATGTGATTTGATGCTTCTGTATCAATAATCCAGGACCTATTCATAGATACCTTACCACTCATACCTGACTGTGCGACATTGAAGGCATTGGATGGTTGGTCTTCCTCTGTAGTGGTTATGACAACTTTTGTTTGATTCTTTCGGCATTTCAAGGTGAAATCCCACCAATCCGGGTACCCAATTGTTTCAAAGCAACGTTGCTTGCTATGACCTAATACTCCACATAGCGGACATTATGAGTTCGCATATGAATTTGGTTTGCATGGAGACCGGCATGGTGCGGTGGTATTGTAGTTGATTTGGTGTGCCATTTTGGAGGTTAGGTTTTTGAGATTCAAGGATTCAAGAATTATGATTTTGATGTATGCAACGATTTGTTTGTGGTGTGATTCGGGATTCAGGTTTGGTTTTGGGATTCGGGAATTTGTATGTGATTTGTGCGGTTTTTAGTATGCAGCGATTTGCATGTGTTGTTTTGGGTGTAAATTCAAAGGACCGAACCTGGCAAGCTCTGATGCCAAGTAGAAAATAATGATTTAATATGGTTTGGTATGTTTCAATCACGTACTACTGGAAAAAAGCACTTAGGAAACGGAATTATTTCGTCTCCTAAGTGACAAATTTCGTCTCCTAAGTACTTAGGAGACGGAACGTCCGTCTGCTAAGATCTGTCGCCTAGGTGTGGTGAGGTAGACACTTAGGCGACGGAAACTAAAATTCCGTCTCCTAAGTGGTTCCGTCAACGGAATACTTTCGTCTCCTAAGCACTTAGGCAACGGATTTTATTTTACAATTAAAAAAAAATTATCCACTTAGGAGACGAAATAGTTGAATTCCGTCGCTAAAGGTGAAAAAAAATTTAAAAAAAAATAAAAACACCAATTAGTGAATCCAGTAGAAGTTTACTGCCCCCCTAATAAACTTCTACTAGGGGTCAGTAAAATTCAATACAATATCTTCCTTTCAATTTCATGTCAATTATATACAACAGATACTCATTCTTACCCTAATAGACAAATTCATTACCTCCTAGTAAACCTTGTGGAAGTTTACTGCCTCCTAGTAAACTTCTACTGGGGGTAAACTTCACTACAGTATCTCTCTTTCAATTCATGCCAACAATCTGCCCCAAATACACCACCACCACCACCACCACCACTGTACCAAATAATCACCATGCCACCACTATCATATCAATCACATCCTAACCAAAATTAAAATCAAAATCAAAATCAAATTAAACAAAAAGAAATAAATCTATCACCAAAGCTAATTAAACCAGAAAAAATGAAGAACTTACCTTTCTTACCCCTTTGAAATTTCGAGGGACGGTGGTGGGTCGGCGAGAAGGCTTGGTAGAGAGAGAAAGGTGGCAGCAGCAGCATCTTGATGGCGGCGGGGATGGGTGAGTCTGGTGAGAGAGAAAGGTGACCCAGATTTGAGGGTTGGTGTGAGAGAAAGGGACGAGGAGCTTGTTGGCGGCGAGGACGGGTGAGTCGGGTCGGGTCGAGAGGGGGAGGTTGTTGGCTCCGAGAAGGGTGATGTTGAAGAGGGTCTTGACGATATTGAGAGTGGTGGCAATTGTGGGGACGAAGTTGGAGGTGGCGTTGGTGGGGGTGGTGCAGTTGAAGGTGGCGGCCGAGGAAGGAGCGGTGAGAATGGAGAGAGAGGCCGGCATGAGAGTGATGGTCTAGAGAGAGAGAGAGAGAGAGAGAGAGAGAGAGAGAGAGAGAGTAGGA
>NC_020491.1:21427435-21432027 GCF_000184155.1 Fragaria vesca subsp. vesca
GAGAGAGAGAGATGGAGCTCTAGGAAAAGATGGGTTTCCTTCTATTGATAAGGTTGGTGAGTGCATGATTTAAAAGAATTGATATGTTTTGAAAAATTTTGGTTTGAATTTTCATGAAATTTTACGCAGGAAGATGAGCGCTTAAATTTTTAGAACTTAAGTGACGGAATGTTCTATTTCCGTCGTCTAAGTGATTCATTAATTTTTTTTTTTTTTTTAAAAACATTCCGTCTCCTAGGTAAACATTTTCGTCTCCTAAGTTCTACTTTGGCTACGGAATGTAATTCCGTCTCCTAAGTGATTCATATAATTTTTTTAATTTTTATTTTTTCAAATGCCGTCGTCTAAGTAAAAATATTCCGTCTCCTAAGTAGTACGCCTAAGTCGTTCTTAGGAGACGAAATTAAAATATTTCGTCTCCTAAGAACGACTTAGGAGACGGAAACTGTTTCGTCGTTTAAGTAGAAAATTTCGTCACTTAAGTACCACTTAGGAGACGGAATTTTTAAATTCCGTCGCCTAAGTGCTATTTTCCACTAGGGAATGTATTATTCTTCTACATATAGGAGATTTATATAGAGATACAATTGTAGTGCTAATAGGAAAATATTTCCGACATCTATACATAATATTTAACCTACACATACAAGGAAAGTAAATATATTCAAAATATAATACAATTGTTTTTTATTTTTTATCGTATGACCGTTAGAGGGCATCATTCTTAAGATTCGCCTCAGGTCTTCAAATCTCAGGTCCGGCCGTGTCTTCATCCAAATAGAGAGTGAAGAGTATCCAAGCAGCAAGTCTTCAAAGTAGTTCCCAAGGAAAGGAACGAAGTGAGGTATCCGGGATTACCGTAAAACCCTACAATTAGGACCAAAACACCATCCTCCTTCATCACCGCATCAATATGTGCTTGAGAGGTCTCTCGGTTTATGATGTCATCTGGGCCTCTTCGTTTACGTTTTTACTGCCGCTTGTGCTTTTTATGTTGCTGAAATTTTTTATTTACAAAAGTTTCCATTTTAACACCAAAATACCTTACCGTGAGTGACGTGTAAGTTTCTCATTTGTAATGTAACTAATCGTTAGTGGATCGCTGCGCTGTGGCAACACAACCTCCCCTTCCGGGGTGCCAGATGCGAGGTCAGCCGTATGGCAAAACAAAAATAACGTCCGGTTAAGGAGACGAAGAAGAAAAAATTTAATAATCGTTAAGGGCAGTTATGTAAGTTCAGACATCAACATCACTTATATAGCACTCTGAAGCGGTTCATGTACTTAATTTATTATTTCCCTTCAACCTAGGTTTCAGGTTCAAGAACATTGTTTTCTTTTCTTCTTGTTTCTTTTTTATTTCCCTTCCTTCCTTCCTCACAGTAATGGAAGATCATCAAGGCCAAGCAGGCGGAGGCCAAGAGGCCAAAGAGCCAAACAGTCATTCTTCCTCAGAGAAAAGTACTGAACCAGTAAGGTCAAGGTGGATACCGAAGCCAGAGCAAATCCTAATTCTCGAGTCTATTTTCAACAGTGGAATGGTGAATCCGCCGAAAGAAGAGACTGTGAGAATAAGAAAACTGCTAGAGAAATTCGGGTCGGTTGGGGATGCAAACGTCTTCTACTGGTTCCAAAACCGACGGTCAAGATCCCGTCGCCGACAACGGCAGTTGCAAGCCAGCCTTGAGCAGAGGAACCAATTAGCAGCCGCTGATCAACAAGTTGGTGGTGCAATTCAATATGGAAGCTGCTCTAGTGCTACTAGTTTTAGTGCTCCACCATCACCACCGCCCCCAGCAGCAGCTATGGCTTTTGGAGCTTCTACTCCTTCGACTTTTGTTTCTAATTATGATCTTGTGGGCGGTTCTTCTTCGTCTTCTTGTGCTCCTATGGCAGCCGATGACCATTTCTTTTCCGTTTCCGGTCAAATGGGTTTTCCAGAAATCGAGCAGCACAGTTCCTCTGGTGAAACGTCTGCGTTAGGTCCTTCAGATGCCTCAAGTTTGCACTTCCAATCTGGTTAGTGCATGCCTAATTGGTCGACCGTTTCAGATTTAGTTTCACGTTTTCTCTCTTCTAATTTCTCTTTTACCATTTTTTTGTTTGTTTGTTTGTTTAACTGGAAACTATACCTATCGATCATAAATTATAACTCAACACCGTTTCGGTTCATAACTTCAATGGTAAGTGCATGCCTAATTCATTTATATATTGAAACTATATTATTTCTTTTGTTTCATCTCTCTGTCTCAAATATTTTGATTCATACTGATCTCCGATTACTTCCTCTATATTTAAGTTGGAATTTATATGCAACTCTTGAGAGATCCATCAACTAATGATATATATTAAGAACAGCCAATGCTGTTCGTTTTCTGGAGTACTTATTTTGCTGTCCGCCCAAAAAGAAAAGGAGAAAATTATTTTACTTCCCAGAAGTTCCTCGAGCTTATTTTGGCGTTAATGAGTTCAGTTGATCGCTAACCTATTATCTAGTTTTCCATTCCTTCAAAAAAGAAAGAAAATAAGAAATGTTAAAATTAGTATATAACTGTTTGGAAGGAGGAGGTACTGATATTCTTCACTAGAAATGTTAATGTTTATGTATTCCGATTCATAAAGATAGGCAATGAAATATTAATGTTGTGTGAAGGCTAGTGTTAAGATTCATGCATGGATATAGGTAACTAAAACTAATTATCTTTCGTCGATGCGACTATTAATTCTTCTAGTATGCTTTCTCTGAAATCATGCAAGTCCTTTTCAGCAGCTGCAGTACTCTTCTCACTTTTTGAAGTATAACTTTCCGAATAAAACTTCGCCTTTTGTTTTCAGAGAAACGGATGATTTGCATTCCTCGTTTTATGCCCTTTAACCAAATAAATAAGAAACTGGACATGGAACACCAAAACTCTCACTGCTTTATGTATAGTTTAGATCTTTGATCAGCCAACTTTTAGTGGACTTTTTGTTGCTGCAGATTCTTATATATAGTATTTAAGAATTCATATCAAAGCTAGCTGCCTACATATTTTGTTACTGAATCCTCCTAAGTAGGTCTGTTAATTGTTAATAAAGTTTCTGGAGAGAAGAACTAAATTGCATATATATATATATATGGTGCTGAATCAAGTTAAATAATTATTAGTTGCTAAATAATATGCAGGTGTGAATCTAATGATGACAGTGTTTATTAATGGGGTTGCATCAGAAGTTCCAAGAGGGCCGCTCGACATGAAAGCCATGTTTGGCACTCAAGATGTGTTGCTGGTTCATTCCTCTGGAGTTCCACTCCCAATCAATGAGTTTGGTTGCTTAGCCCACAGCTTGCAGCCTGGTGAAAGCTATTTCCTGGTCTCTCTCTCTCTCTCTTTCTCTCTCTCTCTCTCATGAGTCAGTACATCGTAATCAGTATAAATTTATATATATAGGAATAATGCACTTGCAGTTTTCTCCTGCATTTTTTTATGCGAGTGAAAGATGGAAAGAATTCTATATGGTACTTCATACAAATGGTACTTGATAAAAAAGTTGAAATCAGCATATGTATGAGCTGTGTGTCTTAATGCCTGAACTTTTTTTCTGTGTAATATATATGGGGATATTGGAGAATTTACAGATTCCAAGGAGGGAACCTCTCCTCTAGTTGGACTGATTGTATATATATATATGTCAGTTACATATATGTATGATGAACTGGTTTGTTTAATCAGTTCAAGATTCCAAATTGAGGTTTGCATTGGTAACATCTCAGGATTTTAGTTGGATTTTCTAGGAGTTTGCTTTCACCTTTCTAAATGGAGGATAGCATATATAGTGGTAACATTAATTATGAATTCCACTATCTTCTTATTTAATTTAGGCTTCTGTAATCGCCTGGCTTGTTGTTAATTTCTTTGGTTTTTCTTGCTTAGTTTGTTTCTGGTAAATTAAAATTAGATGATTTAAGTTACTAAACATTATAAATTAATGTAGGTCTCCAGACCAACTTAAGCTACAAAGCGCGCTGCTGAACCTGCCAATTATATATGGAGGGCTTCCTGCATCGATCAGTCTAGCTTCTTCTTCAAACTCCCCGATCTTCATCATTCCCTCTTTTAATTTCCCTCCTACTACAGCTAGCAGAATGTGATTATTATTAGCTAGACAATATCTACATGCACGAGATTCTTTGTCTCGTGCCTTTTCCAAGTAGTTTTTGTTTCAACCAATTAACTATCTCTATATCCTTTCTCTCATGTTTCTTTTTATTTCATGTTATTTGAAGTAAATTCATTTCAATAATATATATATATATATATAATACCCCCTTCTATTGAGGGATCCCTATTTTTGGCCACTTTCTAGGGATAGGGCATTACACCACTTCCCAATTAAATTTTTACATCTCCACCGTTCATATCTTAGGTCTATATGAGTAGATCATCTCTACAAAATTTCATATGATTTGGTGATCGTTAAGACTTTCAAAAGTTTGATTTAGTTTTAATGATTTTGAACGGTCCAGCTTATGTCAAACTAAAACCGTTGAATGTCATTAAAACTAAATTGAACTTTTGAAAGCCTTAACGATCACCGAATCATATGAAATT
>NC_020491.1:21432047-21446917 GCF_000184155.1 Fragaria vesca subsp. vesca
GTAGATATATATATATATATATATATATATATATATGTAGAGGAAATGAGGAAGACTAGGGTATGGAGGATGAGAGTGCATGGGGAGGGAGAGTACGTGGAGTCCCCCTCGAAAAAGAAGCAGACCGACCAATATAACCAATCCACAACTGACGGATGTTGTAACGAAAAACATTAGGGCGCGTCCATAGAGAAATACCATGTGATATCGAGTTTTACATACTTTTATTGGCTGGCATCTCCATTTTAAACTCCTCATATTTGGCTTCCATTTGATTCTACTCATGTATATGGTTCTAGATGCCGGCCATAAGAAACTTTGTGCTTGCTACCCACTTAATTTAGGGTATTTGAATTTGACCAAGGAAATTTTAATCATGCGCGCTCATGATTAACTTCATCAACAGTTCACTATCCATTTTGTTTGTTTTCTTACAATTATATCAAGCCATTTCTAGATTGTAGTGAAAATTACGTGAGTAGCACTCTGAAACAGGGTTAACCACGGCACTATCCTAAGCCAACAATGAGCTGACACGTTTGAAAGGCGTACATGTCAACAACCTGTTAACATAAAACCACTAAGTAAATTTATTTATTAGGACAAACAAAACAAGTGAAATATCTTTAGGTCTTGTTTGGTTCGTGGAAAATAACACCATCAGAAAAAGAAAATTGTTCATTTCATGTGTTTGGGAATGCTAAAGGAAATGAAATATTTTTCTAAAAGTCAGGAAAATGTGAGGCAAAGTTGTTCCTTCTAAAATCTATAGGAACCACTTTTTCGTCTTCTTTCTTTCAATTTTGTTACTCATAATATATTATATTATTATTTTAATTAACAAATTTCTGGATAATTTTCCTTGTGTTACCAAACATCCGAACAGAAAGTCATCGGAAAATTTCATTTCCCTTCCCGTGGGAAAGACAAAGAAACTATTTTCCTTTCCGCGAACCAAACGATGCCTTAATTTTGGGTTAATACTCACTAGCCCTAATTTTAAGAATTTTATTCTCACCAACAAAATCAAAATTTTAAATTCCCAAGAGCTAACTTAAACAACAAAATGTCAACTATACCTTTAATGAATTAAATAAAATACAATAGACATTACAAGAGCAAAAGAGGGTTTTTTTTTTTTAAGTCGGGCAAAGAGTCCCGATGTCAGAACCCACCCCGAATTTCTTTCTGAAACCCGAGGTAAGTCTCGCGGGGTCCAACTCTAAGGAAAATTTACCAAAAAATTGGCATAATCTACCTGGAAAACAGACAACCCTTACCTGAAAAATCCAACTTACACTTCTATAACCAAACAAACCAGCCTCAACACCTGAAGTCTTCCTGCTCCCCAAGTTCATCACATCCCCCAAAATATCAAATACTAACTTCTAGAATTCCACAACGTACCAACAACAAAGACAACATTAATTCACTAACTAGTTATCAGAGTATATCTAATAATGAAAGAATAACAATGAATAAAAATTAAGCGGAAGCAGCCTCTGACTATGCCTCAACTCCATGTATGCTCGACCTCAATTAAACTTAGCCTACAAACTGGGCATTTAAAACCAATAGGCCTAGGGGAAAATAATTTTAAAACGTTAGAGTGAGTGGACAAAAATAAATTAAATAATTTAACAAAATACGTAATTTAAATATTTTCCCACGTTTCAGTTTTGAAAACTTAGCTGCACGCAACTTTTGTAAATCATATAACTTAAATCCCAGAAACCCAATAGAATGGACAAACCAGCCCCGCTGGTTAAGAAATCTCGTAAGAAGAGATAAACCAGCCCCGCTGGTTAATCAAATACATAACTGAGAAAAATAAAATAAGGGGAAGAGTTATCACCATTTAAGAGGAGCCTCCAAGGGGTACAGATGCCGCCGCCTCATTTGTTCCTTCCGCGGATGATACCGGCCTTACCTGTAGTCGATGACTCAGGGACGCCGATTTATCCGCTGCCCCCGCCAGTGGCTCCATCAGCGGCGTACCGGTTCATGCCTTTTGATACGCCTCTTATTTCCGCGAGGGTATCATCATCGGCGACAGAGACGGAATCCGTCGCGTCCGCCGCGAGCACCTCAGGTAATCAGTGATGAATGATTTGTTTTCTTATAATTAATAATAAAGGGTCTCCGATTTTAATAATCATTTTCGTTTATCATGTGATAGGCACCGTCGGAGCGAAGCCAACAAAGAAGAAGAGAGGTCCCGTCACAGGGAAGGCTCTCGAGAAGATCGTGGGTACCGTGGGGAGGATCATCATCAATATTGAAGGGGATGGCCACATAGTATCGGGCGGGAAGTCGAGGACGTACTCCGGCCGCGTGAGAGCGCTCATTAGGGATAGAGTCCCTATGTTGTGGCTAGACTGGGGCGAGATCCCACAGGAGGTTAAGGACATGGTTCACAACGCGATGTCGGTGAGTTTACAAAATGCCTCAATAATATTATGTATTGCATTGTTGATTTCTCAAAAAACTAAACTAATAAAAAGTTAAATGCAGGTGTGGTTTGAGGTTCCCGAGCACCTGAAGGACAGCTGGGCGGACGTTGTGCATGGGGGAAGGTACGTTGGGAAGTTCATGAAAAAACAAAATTGTATGTGATATTAATAATATTTCTTATATTTTTGTTGTATCTGTAGGTACAAGGAGTGGAAGAACGAGTTGCGGACCCACTGGACTACGCACGGGAACGCACGTTCTGGTACCTCTGCTGAGTTCTAGTACAGGGAGTACGAGTGGCGTTGGCTTCTGACATCAGAATTCAACAACCCTCGTAAACAGGTATTTAAAAAAATTAATTAGTTAATTTGTCATTAATTACGTCCGTTTTTAAATATTTTACTAATAGTTTATTTTTTTCTTTCAAGGCCGTTTCCCGGGCGAACGCTTAGAACCAGCAACGCAACACAAGGAACCATCATGGCGGTTCTAGACCGTTCGCTGTCTTCATGGACGAGGCGGCCAGGGAACATCCAGAAGTCAACCGATACGTCTATACGTACGAGAAGACATATCCTGATGTCCAGGAGGATATTGTAAGTCATCTTATGTTTTTAAATTTTTAAATTTACTTATATATATGTCAAAATGTTAATTAATCATTTTTTCCCTATCCATATAGGCGAAGGTGAGGGATGCTAGTGACGAGGTGATGAGTGCTATAGTGAGGGAGACATGGCCGGACACGCAGGAGGAAGAGATGTCCGAAGCCATGTCCCGGATCGACACTTCGGATCCGACGATTGGGGCGAGGATCATGGGCACAACCTTTCCACCGCGAGCAAACAACTTCTACTGCCAGGGTCTAGGAAAGAAGGGCGAGGGGGTCTTGAAGACCACTCCAAGATTTCAACGAAAGGCAACCTCGACCAGCAGCAGGACCACGACCATGACCATCAGGACGACTCAATTAGAGTCGGAAGTTCAGAGACTACGGGAACAACAAGCTGCTCAGGTTGCCTATAATGCCGCGCAGGCAGCCTATGTTGTCGAGATATATGCCATCCAGCAGGCCCAACAGCAGCAGATGTTCCAGTACATGCAGGAGTTTACAACTGCCCAGCTTCAGGGACTTCCGGCTCCGCCCATGCCTCCGGCTATACCGCTACCCCAGCCGCCCCAACCTCCCCAGCAACCTCCGCAGCAGCCCCCAGAAGCGGATATTAATTTAGACGATCTAGATTTTGTGTAGTTGATGAATTATATAGTGTTATGTGCTTGTTGTTGGTTATATAGAATTGTTTTAGTGTATTTTGCAGCTTGCTTGGAATGGTAATTTAGAAATTTCGGGGGTTTTTTTTTTACTGGAATGGACTTATAGCCGACGAAATACGCCTTAAGTCGTCGGCTATAGTATTTTAAATTTTTTAAATAAGTTTTAGCCGACGAAATACGTTTTAATTCGTCGGCTAAACCCTTATAAAGCCGACGAAATAGTCTATATTTCGTTGGCCATAGTAATTTTTTTATTTTTTTATTACATACGTACTATAGCTGATGAATATATTACACGTGTCGTCGGCTAAAGTGTCAGACATGGCCGACGAAACATTTAATATATTCGTCGGCTAAATTCTTGGAAAAAAGCCGACGACCTCTTTTTTCGTCGGCTAAAGTCACCACAGACGACCTTTTACCGACGAAATCTTAGCCGACGAATTAAGCTAACAGGCCGACGAAAATTTTTCGTCGGCTAAAGTGCTTGTCCTGGTAGTGCAAGCTGTTGGAGATGCTCTAAGGGCTAGTCTTCTCATTGCAATTCATGAAGCAGGCTGGAATGAGATTGAAATTGAGAGTGACTATGCAGTGCTTATGCATGCTTTGGCTTGAGAAGATGGGGATGTACGTGACTGAGGTTAGCACTATTCTACTTGATTGTCGTCATTATTTGGAGGCTTTAGATATTGTTATCTTTAGACATGTCTATCATGAAGCAAATGGTGTTGCGAATCGACTTGCACACCTTGCTAGATCATCACTTTTAGATGAATTTTGGGTTGAGGAGACGCCTGATATTATTCAGGATGTTCTTATAAAGGATGGTTGTTTTATGACACGAGGTTCATGCTATATGTCCCCCTTGATGTGTTAGCCAATATCTATCAATAATAATATTTAATCGGGTGTCACATTCCGGTTCTTAAATTATTTTACGGTTATTTACTTTTGGTATTACTTTGGTCTTTTAGTGTTTTGAGTAACTGTGTACTACTTAAGGACCCTAGAGTTGACTTTTTGTAGGAAAATTATTTTGGAAAAATTTCTTAAAGGAGGTCGTAGAGGACGTTAATACGAATCCGTAGACATGTTATACGTTAAAATCGGAGTTAGCATGAAAAAGTTATCAGATAAAAGGGTAAATTTTTTGTTGATAAAAATGGGGTAAATTTTAGTAGGCATTATTTTTGTTAGGTATTAAAGTTTGGACCGGGTAAGAGAAGCCCAAACTCTCTCTCTCTCCCTTCTCTCTCCTCTCCCTCGAACTCCCCCGACCCGCCGGACCCTTCACTTCTGTTCGCCACCGTCAGGCCACCACAGACCGCCGCACCAGTCCCAAATGGTCGGCCATCGACCTAGCTTTCTTCCTAGACTGGTGGAAGCCACCCTACCGCCACCGTGAGGGAGAAAGGTCGCCCGAAAGCCCAACGGTCCCATGGTGTTCCGTCGCCAGAACTCCCTCCTCCGGTCGCCATAACCGGAGCTGCTTGGCTCAATAGAAAGCTCTCCTCCCGTGCATCAATCCCTCAAAAGGATTTACTCCCACTTAGTCTAGGTAAGGAGAATCGGGTGTTTGAATTTCTAGGGTTCCTTATTGTGTTTTTGTTCGATTGACCTAGTTAAGCTTGAAATTGGGTTTTGTGCTAGTTAGGAAAGTTGTAGAGCGGGTTGAGAGCAAGATGCTGTTAATTTTTGGTAGGCTTTGGGGAACGCCGGAGTCGGCCGCTGCCGGCGGAGCAGTCGGCGACGCCACCGCTGTAAGGGGGGTTTTCAGGGTTCTAAATGTGTTATATTAAGGGGAGTTTAATGATGTGAAGTTTAAAAATTTTGGAAGAGTTTTGGTTAGGTTTGAGATTTTTCAAAGATTGAGAATGTTGGCGGTTGTTAGAATGAAAATTCGGCCGTTGGATTTCCTTGGTATTTATTCTAGAATGTTAGAATTGATGAATTAAGGTTGTGGTGGAGTTTGGTGTGAATCCAATACGCTTAACTCTAGTAAGAGTAGTGGGTTAAGCGGAAGAGATTTAGGTGTTTATATTCAAGCATTTATTTTTCCGGAATTGAAAAGTGGACCTAAACATATTTATTGTGCCAGGATATATAGAGAACCTCGCTTGAGTGGCGATGCGGATATCGTCGGGCTTATGCCTAAGTTTGTAAGTGGACATTTTGGTTTTAAATAAATATACATGCAAGATTTTATAATTTATAATTTTATTTTCCGAGCTTATATTATAATTTCGGCTTATGAAATGATCTTGAAAGGTATTTGAGATTGAAGCATTGATTAATTATGGGTCATGATTTATGGATTTGAGCTCGGATTACTAATTTGGTATTTGAGTTTGGATATTCTTTATAAATTCCGGATTTTATTATGATTGCTTTATTTGTGGACTTGAGATTTATAAAAGATTTCCGAAAATGAGATTTTCGGTAGTGCGCTATTTATAATTTTCGCATTTATTTGTGGAATATCGATCTTGACCTTGAGAATATTTTAGCAAGTATTTTGGTTTGACATATTAATTACGATTTTTACTTGTTAATTAAATCTCGCTTATATTATGGCTTTGAGAATATTTTGAAGTATGAGACACGTCATTGAGTTTTAATATAATTTCTTATGATGATTTTCAAGTACGGTTGGGAAACGTACCATTCGTATGATCTTGGGGAAGTTTAATGGATTTAAGTGATTTCGTATGTTTTTAGTCACCATAATATAAGGTCGCTTATATTTCATTACTAGCTAGCTTTATTAGTGGTCCTCACCATAGGTGAGTCGAACGCTTAGCGTGGGACGCTATTATAGCCTGGGAGACACCGATCAGATATTATTATTTATTGGTAGCTAGACGACCCACTATCCGAAGAAGTAGGACCCGAAGTGGGCACCCGGTGTATCTCAGGCATACAGGGTGCAGACACCTCCGTCTGGGTCTGAGGCCACAGCTGCCTCGAGGAACGAGGGACGCTCGGCTGCCTCGATGAATGGGGCACCTCCGGCTGCCTCTGCGCCGTCTCCAGAAGGCTCGCACGTCTGGCTATCATCTGGCCCTGAAACGATGTTTGAGGGTTGCTAGAGGTTCCCTTAAACGATTCGGACCTTTGGCCCTTTGAACTCTTCTTCGATCTAAAATAGCCACTCATCCTGTTTAAAATATTAATTTGAATGAAGGCTGAGGCATGGGCGGATACACTTATTCAATGTTGCTCGTTAATTCAAGGCTGAGACAACATTGAAAAAGTAAAAATTCAATCTTATTTTGTCTTTATTCTATAAAAAATATTTTTGAAACCATATTTTTTTCATTATGTTCTTGCTTAAATTTAAACACTTAATATAATGTGAAATATATATATTTTGAAATTATACTTGTTCAAAAATATGAATTCAATTAAATATATATATTCATCCAGATTTGATATAGGTTTTTATATTTTATATTTTGTATCTTATGTTTAAAAATTCGTACCCAGCCCACGATGAATGAAGTACCTAGTCATGGAATATAACAAGTGCACAGTGCAAGCTTCAAGTTCATTACCAACAAAGCATATGTTTAAAAAATGAGGATAATTTATCTCCTAAACATAAATTTGGGAACTTGGACAGTAAAACATAAAGCATGGCCTAAAAATCAATTCGAAATCAAAAGTAAAAAAGAAGAAAAACGCTAACCTTGGAGACCGAGAGAGGGAGAGGGAGGAGGGAGGAGGGAGGAGGTGGAGACAGGGAGAGGGAGGGAGGAGGGAGGACACGGAGACCGGGAGAGGGAGGGAGGAGGGAGGAGGCGGAGACTGGGAGAGGGAGAGGGAGAGGAGGCGGAAAAGGAGGCTAGGGTTTTTCTGCTGGGTGTTCGTCTCTAAACCCGACAACTTTAGCCAACGAAATTATTATTTCGTCGGCTAAAGATACAAATCTCGTCGGCTAAGATAAAACTCGTCGGCTAAAACCTTTGAAATTCGTCGGCTAAACATTTGCAATTCGTCTGCTAAACCTTTGAAATTTGTCGGCTAAACCTTTGAAATTCATCGGCTAACAGTTGAAATTCGTCGGCTTAAGTACTTTTATACATTCGGCACATTGTGATTGTGATGATCAAACTTGAGAAACAAAAATCCGACCGTCAGATCTGACCATCATGACAAAATACATGTATGGGAAATAATTCAACTTGATCCGACAAGGTTAAGGGCTCGATCCGGACGGTCAATCCCGTAAGTCAAACCCCTAAATGCACGGAAAAGGCCGTTGGACCGTCTAAATTTCGTATTTTGGCCGGACCTTCAACTGAAAATAGTTTCAAATCGATGAGACGCAACAAGTCATATAAAAATTTTACGCAAAATAACCACCGAAGATAGGGCTACTCATAGGGAGAAAGAATCAAAAATTGCATTGACCGCAACTATCGGCACCGAATCTTTACCGGAATACCGTGATTTTTCAACCGTGGATGTATTTCACCATTCTGGTCATATCTTATTTCACGACTTTTTTGCATTTGAAGATTTTACGCATAGTTTGTTTTTGAAACGGAACATTTACTTAAAACACTTGGTAAACAAGTTATACAACATTAGTAGGCATGTTGTGATTGTGATGATAAAACTTGACAAACATAAATCCGACCGTCAGATCTGACCATCATGACAAAATACATGTATGGGAAAAAATTCAACTTGATCCGACAAGGTTAAGGGCTCGATCTGGACGGTCAATCCCGTAAGTCAAACCCCTAAAAGCACGGAAAATGTCGTTCGACGGTCTAAATTATGTATTTTGGCCGGACGTCCAACTGAAAATAGTTTCAAAATGATGAGACGCAAGAAGTCGTATAAAAATTTTACGGAAAATAACCACCGAAGATAGGGCTATAGTACGCAGTAGAAAAATTTTAGGTTTTAGCCGACGAATACCCTAACACATTCGTCAGCTATAGTATGTAAATAAAAAATTAAAAAGTAACTAAAGCCGACTAAATATTAGGTTAATCGTCGGCTAAAACCATCTTAGCCGACGAAATATACTATATTTCATCGGCTAAGATGGTTTTAGCTGACGAATTATAGTGTAATTCATCGGCTAAAATAGTTTTAGCCGATGAATTATGGTGTATTTCGTCGGCTAAAGTAAAAAAACACATTAAAAAAACAGAAGGTTTTAGTTGTCACATCCCGGTTCTTAAGTCAATTTGCGGTTATTTACTTTTGGGTTACTTTGGCTTTTACCGTTTTGAGTAACCGTTTACTATTTAAGGCTCCAAAAGTTGACTTTTTCTTTCGTCTAAAATTTGGAAAAACTTTCTTCATGAAAGTCGTAGAAGACGTTAAGCGGAGTTCGTAGACGCGTGGCATGCTTAAATAGGAGTTCGTATGAATAAGTTATGGTCTAAAAACAAAAGTTACTATTTTGGTTGGGGTATAAAAATGGAAACTTACCGGATGGGTAAGGTAAGAAATCAGTTTCACCCCCCTCACTCTCTCTTCTCTCTCCCGCGCCTCTCCTCCGACCGGCAACTTCATCACCTCCATCCGCCGTCGTCCGGCCGAGCTAGGTGGCGTGCTTGGTATCAATTTGAAGCTTGGAGCATCCTCTACAAGTCTAGGTAGGTGGCAGCCGGTGTCGCGCCGCCGTGAAGGAGAAATCATGCCGGAAAGCCGCGGCTGTGCGTGGTGGGGTTTTCGCCAGAAAATCCCTTTTCCGGCCACCATAGCCGGAGCTGTTGGTCTCAACTTGAAGCTCTCCCTCCCAGCAGCAAAACCCTAAAAGGATTCATCCTAACTCGAGCTAGGTAAGGAGAATCAAAGGTTTGAATCTTCTAGGGTTCTTGATTGTGTTTTTGTTCGATTGACATGTTTAAGCTTGAAATTGGACTTAGTGATAATTATGAAAGTTGTTTGGGATGTTGAGAGGAAGATGTTGTTAAAATTTGGTAGCCATTAGGGGTCGCCGGCCGCCGCTGCCGGCGGAGCAGACGGCGGCGCCGCCGTTGTAAGGGGGCTTTTCAGGGTTTTAAATGTGTTATGTTAAGGGGAGTTTAATGATGTGAAGTTTGGAATTTTTGGAGGAGTTTTGATAAGGTTTGGGATTTTTAAAAGATTAAGGATTTTTCCGGTTATTAGAATAAAAATCCGGCCGTTGGATTTCCTTGGTATTTTTTTATAGAATGTTAGAATTGATGAATTAAGGTTGTGGTGGAGTTTGGTGCGAATCCGGCGAGTTTAACCCTATTAAGAGTAGTGGGTTAAACAGAAGAGAGTTGGATGTTTTTATTCATGTATTTATTTTCTGGAATTGAAGTTTGGTTCTAAGCATGGTTGTTGTGCCAGGATGCGAAGGGAACCTCTCTTGAGTGGCGATGCGGTTATGGTTGGGCTTATGCCTAAAGTTGTGAGTGGACATTTTGGTTTAATTAAATATGCATGCAAGATTTTATAAATTATCATTTTATTTTTCCGAGCATATATTATCATTTTCGGCTCATGAGATGATCTTGAAAATTATTTGAGTGTGATGCATTGATTAACGTTTGGTCATGATTTATGGATTTAAGCTCGGATTATTAATTTGATATTTGAGTTTGGTTATTTTATAAGTTTCGGATTTCATTGTGATTGATTTAATGGTGACTTTGGGATTAATAAATGATTACCGAAAATGGGATTTTCGGTAGTTCTCCATCATAATTTAATTGTTTATTTGAGGCATAATGATTTTGACTTGGAGATTATTTTAGCGAGTATTTTCGAGTGGAGATATTGTTATTTATGATTTATGTTTGATATTGAAATCTCGCTTATAATATGGTTTCGAGAATATTTTGACGTGTGAGACACGTCATTGAGTTTTAGTATAATTTCTTATGATGATTTTCAAATACGGTTGGGAACCGTACCATTCATTTGATATTGGGGAAGTTTAATGGATTTAAGTGACTTCGTATGATTTTAGTCACCATAATATAGGGTCGCTTTTATATTGATTATTGCTAGCTAATCTTATTAGCGGTCCTCATCATATGTGAGTTGAGCACTTAGCGTGGGATGCTATTATAGCCTTATTTAGTGGTCCTCATCATATGTGAGTTGAGCACTTAGCGTGGGACGCTATTTTAGCCTAGGAGGCATCGACCCGAGCCTGGGAGGCTCTTTTTTTTCGTGGTGATAACTCTTCCCCTTATTTATTCTTCTCAATAATATAATTGATTAACCAGCGGGGCTGGTTTATCTTCTCGTATGAGATTTCTATTTTAATTAACCAGCGGGGCTGGTTTGTCCTTTATTAAATGATTTTGGATTTAAAGTTTTAAGGATATTTAAGTTCCATGCTGTTAAGTTTTAAAAGTTGAAAAATGGGAAAGTATAAAAGTTTTATAATTAAGTTATTGAATTTATTTTTCGTCCACTCACTCTAACGTTTTTAAATGCCCAGTTTGCAGGCTAAGTTAATTGAGGTTGAGCGTACATGAAGTCGAGGTATAGTCAGAGGCTGCTTCCGCTTAATCTTTATTTATTGTTATTCTTTCATTACTAGATATGCTTTGATAACTTGTTAGTGAAGAAATGATGTCTTTGTTGTTGGTTGTGGAATTCCCGAAGTTTAGTATTTAATATTTTGGGAGATGTGTTAAACTTGGGGAGCAGGAAGGCTCCAGGAGTTGAGGATGAAGGTTTGATTATAGAAGTGTTAAGTTTGATTTTTTCCAGGAAAGGGTCGTCCATTTTCAAGGAAGCTAGGTTATGCCAAATTTTGGGTAAATTTTCCTTGAAGGTGGTCCCCGTAGGATTTACTTCAGATTTCAAGGTGAAATTCGGAGTGGGTCTTGACATTTGTAAACAATACTAACTTCCTGTTCATCATATATCACCAAAATTCATATAAAATAATTGAAATATGAATCAACATATGTAAACTATAAAGGAAAAAGTCTTTTTTATTACAAATTAATGGATTACGTCCTCTTAATAAAAATTTTAAGGTTCGTAATCGGAATCATCCGATGAGTCTTCTTCGGTGTCAGAATTAATTTCTGGTAATATATGTCTTTCCTCATCGCCAGAGTCTTCGTCTGTTTCTTGATTTGGATCAACATCAATAAGCTTTGGCTCTTTATCACTAATTCGCACCGAACGACCCGTTTTAAAATTATTAAGACGAACGGTAGAGGAGTTAGGAATACCTATTGCGTTGGGCTCTTGATACGCAACATCCAAGTGTAGCCACCCGGTAAATGTTTCGAGGGTGCACAAGGTTGACTACTTTCCACGCGTCACCCTTAACAAGGTCATCAAGATAAAACACTTGTTTTACAGATGTGGCAAAAACGAACGAGTCATCTTCGTAAGAACTTGTAGCAGTGTTCACCAATAATATACCGTCGGATGAGAGCCCGAGCCTCACATTTCGGACCTCTGACGCAAAATGAGGAAACTCCCTGTCTATATGCTTCCAAGCCTCCCCGTCAACAGGGTGTATAAGGGTATCTTCGTCATGCAATTCCCGATCAGCGTGCCATCTCATAGCTTCGGCCGTGTGTGAAGACATGTACAACCGCTCCAGCCTATCCCTCAACGGGAAATACCGAAGTACCTTCACAGGTTTCCTATTGTCTGCAGGAGTCAGCTTATACATGTTAGTGTGACATACCGGATATGCGTCAAGGCGACCAAGGTCATTCCTTTCTGGATCTTTACCCCAGAAGAGAACGCAGTCATATCTGCATGCATGGATCTTGATGTAGGAAAGCCCAAGATCTTTCAGGATACATCGGACCTTATGATGAGTGGTAGGAAGACAATGACCGTGGGGCAGCATCGAAACAGTGTACTGTAGATAATCATCAACAGCCTTCACGGTCGATTTTGTCTCAACTTTAATCTTCATTACGTCCATCACACTTTCAAAAACAGTCTTCTGACAACCGGGGTACACAGGGGTCTGTTGAAAAGCAAGCAGTTTGTTATACTTGTTAATACCAGCAGTGTTGACAGCTCTAGGGAAGGGCTGCACCGGGTCAGGCATATACTGTCCTTGAGCGCATACACCGCTCTCATAAGGGAACATGTCGTTGATGAAGGCCGTTGTTGGATCGTTGGATGTACTAGTACTGCCCGTCTCAGAAAATTGGCCATGATCATGCGGACCTCCTGATGATGTTTCACCGTGATATAACCAACATGTGTACTTCTCCCAAAACCCGTTACTCTTCAGGTGCTGTCATATTTTGTCAATCGGAAATCGATGCATATCGCTGCGACACTGACATTTCATGCACGGACAATAAAAAATTGTATTCCCGTTAGCATTAACCAGTACATATTCCAGAAAACTCATAATTCCTTTACCATGTCTTTTGTCCCTATTTTGGAAGCGAAATCCAACTCTTATCCATATCCTGAAAATATAACAAAATATATATGTATAATGCTAGCTAATTATTAATTAAATTCTATGCCATATATAAAATCTCAATTCATTTATATATATTCTACGTACTACAACTAATTGATAACAAATTAATTAACACACATATATATAGATATACTTAATTAATAATTACATAACAATATTATATATATCAACATTATCACAAAATTATCATCAACAACTTCATACCATCAACACAATATTATAAATTAATTAACATATATATATATATATATCTACTACTTATGAACATATGTACAACTTCATATATATTATCAAATCATCAACCAAATCGATCAACTCATAACAATATTATATATCAACATCATCACAAAATCATCATCAACTCATATCATCAACAACTTCATACCATCAACACAATATTATAAATTAATTAACACATATATATATATATATATATATCTACACTTATTAACAACAACTTCATATATATTATCAAATCATCAACCAAATCGATCAACACACATATATATATATACATCCAACGTACTCAAAATCTATCAATTCAATCACACTCAAAATCGATCAACTCAAATAAAACTCAAAATCAACATATATACACATGTACGTACCTATATATAGCTCAACACACTAATTATGACCAGATTTCAACAACACCCAAACTTTTTCTCCCCTTTTTTCTTCTCCCGTTTTTTTTTCCCAAATGAGCTGTTGCCCAGATCTGCGAATATAAAGCACTTTAGCCGACGAAATTTTAATTTCGTTGGCTAAAGAATGTTTAAAGTCATTGGCTAAAGTCTGTGAACTTTAGCCGACGAAATAAATTCTTTAGCCGATGAAATTTTAATTTCGTCGGCTAAAGTTGACTATAGCCGACGAAAATATAAATTAGCCGACGAAGGAAAATTTCGTTGGCTAAAGTAGACTTTAGCCGACGAAAAAAAGGTTCGTCGGCCTGGTTTTTTTTTTTTCGTCGGCTAAACCCTTTCTTCTGGTAGTGTTGCCTAAAATTTCTCTATAATGGGGAAGCAAAAGTCAACGCTTCAAGTAATTTTTCTTCTCCAACTCCAACAGGTTCCCCATTTTGGAGATTTCATGATCATTCCCCAAATTCTTCTATTAAATTATAGAGTTTGCTGCAAATATAGGGAATTTGAGTTTCTCTCTCCTCACATTCCTCATTTTGGAGAAAGTTTAAGGGAATTTGTTGGAGCAAAACACCCAAAATCTTCTCTAAAATGGAGAAAATCTAGAAAATAGAGAAGCTGTTGGAGATGTTCTTATAGCTTCAGCTTCCATGTGTAGTGCATAGTTGGCGTATGGTATATGGCGGGACAAAGCTGCCATGCAACTACCATTTTCATCCCAAGCAATTACACCAATGCCTCCCACTGTTCTGTCCTCCAAAAACGCCCCATCAACATTCAATTTAAGCCTCCCACTAGGTGGACAACACCACTTCATTTTCAGCCTCTTTGGTCTCATGGTTGCTTTAGTGTGAGCTTTCTGAAATATGCACTGCCCAAATTGATATATGAAAAGGATCACAAGTGAAACCCTTCCACACCACATTATTTCTTGCGATCCACAGTGCCCATAATGAGATGAAAAAAATCTCTTGTTGTTGTGTGGTCAGTGCATCCATAATCAGGGGCGGAGCCAGCCCAGGCTTGACTGGGCTGGAGCCCAGGTGAAGTTGAAGCCCAAAAAAAAAAAACCA
>NC_020491.1:21448860-21454490 GCF_000184155.1 Fragaria vesca subsp. vesca
AGATTCTATGTCTGATTTGTGTCGGAAACTTGTTCAAAGAAGAAAATCAGACTTTTATCCTATGATCTATAGGTTGCTTTGTTTGGTGTTGACTCTTCCTGTTTCTACTGCAACCACTGAGAGAGCTTTTTCATCCATGAATATCATCAAAAACAAACTTAGAAATAAGATAAAGGATGATTTTTCTTGATGATTGCATGGTGCTTCACATTGAAAAGGAATTTGCTGAAGCGGTTGACAATGAAACGGTGATTAATGATTTTGAAGCTTTGGGGCCTCGTAGAGTAAAGTTTAGTTAGTTTTTATTTATGTGTTTGAGGGTAAGGCTTATTACGTCCCCCCTATGTATGTGTCATTTATTAATTAACCAAAATTTCTCGCATCGTCGAACAAAATTTTTTGTATGCTATAATTAGCCCAGGTGACTTTCTCATCCTGGCTCCGCCACTGTCCATAATTAGAAAAACTACATTCACTCACATTTGCTCCAGGGAAGGATTAGCTTTTAAGCTTTAGAGGGTTATTCATCCAAAATGTATGTGTTACTGTACATTCTTTGAATAAATGTAAGCCAATACTCGATATCATTCCCACAGAACACACAACTAGTATCATCAATATGAAACTTACGTGACAAAGCTTCTCGGGTTGGAAGTACCTCTCAGCAAAGCCTCCACACAAAGCTCCGAACCTTTGGTGGGATTTTTGCCCTCCAAATATTGTTCCAGTAAGATGCGAGCAACCTCCCTAAGCTCCCTGATGACGATGAATGTCAAGTAATATTTTCAAAAGTTCTTGCCACATGATAGCCTAACTTAGGGCTGGGCATGGGACATGATGGGACGGGATTGAGTTAATCCTACGTCCCGTCCCGGACATTGCACACGGGACGAGATCAGGACGGGTCTTGCTTTTTTAGAGTTGATCTCGGCTAAGTCTTGTCCCGGACGGGATCGGGACAGGACGGGACCAATCCCGGTTATCCCAAAACTAAAAAGAAAAAAAAAGATAAGATGTCTATGGCTTGGATCTAATGACGTATTTCTACATCAATATCTCAAAATCTAATCTTTCAATATCAATAACACGTATTTCTTTGCAATCTCTTTTTATTTGTAGACAGAATAGCAATATAGATATATATTGCTATTCTGTCTACAAATAAAAAGGGATTGCAAAAAAAAAAAAAATCAAAGAGAATTAAAGAAATCATTTGCCCAGATGCCTCAAAACTCACAAAGCTCACAGAGCTAGCTTTATCCGTAGCATATAAAATATGTAACTGAACAATAATAATTTGTAATTTTACAGAGAAAGCCATTACGAAGTATTACATTCACTTTTACCATACAACTTCAATTTATCAGAAAGCATGTCTTGCAGTCTTTCTTTCAGACTATGCTATTATGTATTTCATCATAATAGAAAAGTTGCTACTGGTTTATGATCATGTTCTACTTAACTACTACAACACAGAGAGATTAATCATTCCATTCACTTGGTTTCAAGCAGCCCAAAAGTTAGACTAGCTACACCAACACACAATATACTTCAATGACAAATTTGAAAGATGCAAGAAGGAAAAAACTAAAACAACTAAAAACTTAAACAAAAGCCAGAGACTCCATGATTTCAGAATCTCCTCATCCGACCCCTTTCAAAAGATACTAACCAAATTTCCATTCATTTATAATCAAAGCAAACTGACAAACCAACAAACCTCTCACAATTCAAAGGCCCTACACATAACACAAAATTAAATGAAAGCAAGAGGGCATCAAGAACACATGCAAGAGGCTGATTTGAACTTGGATTTGTAGCTCCAAGCAGAGGGATTGATGTCGTTGGAGGAGATGGTGATGCGCCTCATGATGACGTTGTTGACGAATTCTTAAGGCCAGAAGCAGAGCGCCATCATTTTTGGGACAGAATGGATTGAGGTTTTAGGGTAAGGAACTGAAGACTAAGAGAACAACGATTTGGGGATTTTAATTTTGACGATTTGGGGTTTTGGGATGAGAGAGTGAGCAGACTTGCGATGTGCGAATGATGTTAGACCAACGGTTGATGATATAAAACTAATGGCCCAGATCGATTACTTCTAATTTATACACAGGACGGGACGGGCTTTGCGGGCTTTAAACTTTCTGTCCCATGGCCTGTCCCATTGTTTCTCTAACAGGACTGGACAGGACGGGCCTAGTGTTTTCAGACTTCAATCCCGTCCTGTCCTGTCAAATTTTGGGGCGGGATCGGGATTTAGGTTTTTTATGCCCAGCCCTAGCCTAACTTAATGTATGTCACACCTCAATTTGGGCATGATAAAACTCAAAATCTTAATATCCCACAACCTGCTTGACAATTTCCAAACTAAAACAAATACTGGAAATGTAAATGTCAATTAACTCATCAACCGAATTAAATATTAAATCTCCTTAATTACATCAACATCCAAAAGTCTAGTAATAAACTACTTCGCTCACATGAGCTTAAAAACAACAGCCATAAAATACAAATAATGTACATCGCCTAAAACCCAGCTCCTAAGCCACTGTCTCAACCCTGCTGATCAACACCTGCAGGTCTAACCCCTACACCATAAATTGGTGCACCGGGTTGTAAACAACAAACCCGGTAAGCTTAAAAAGCTCGTATGAGTAACTCTCAAAATAAAACTCAACAATTCCAACATCACATAAGATAACACGGGAAATTCCTGCATTAATAACTTAGTTCAGGAATCACCTAAAAGCAAGAGAATTCAAAAGAAATAATTAAGAGAACACAACAATTCACAATCAAACAAATCATAATGAAATCCAACAAAAAGGCAAAGTTCAGGAATTACTTAAAACAAGGAATTTAAAATGACAATATATGAGCACATCACATAATTATTTCTCAACCCTTACTTATGAGTTCGTCAACGCATAGTCATCCCTCATAAGTAACTAGACAAAAACGTACTCATGGGTTCGTCAACACATAGTCACCCCCCATGAAGTACCGACAGACTAGAGCTCTATACTGACCATAACCAATCATCCAGCAAAGCCTTGGTTCCCGGTCCACCACGAAGGCTCCTAATCTAATGCACACAATCACCACTAAGGCACACATTCAAATACTCTCCCATCATAACACTTATCAACTCACAAAATAATAATATTATCATAACCGAAACCAATCACCCGATTAAAGGCTTGGAACCCGGTTTGACTATTTAAACAACAATTCACAATATAAAAATATCATCATCAACAACACAATATCACCTAATCATAACGTGCCTTTCACACATAAACACATGGATAGAAATATTTAAAACAAGAATAATTTACCAACTCTAATTATGACTCATGATCGGAAGTCTTTTTGAAAGATGATATTATTAACAGAAAACTTGTTTTCACTTACCATGAGCCGTTGACGATCATGCTCATTTATATTTAAAAACAAAGTCATTTTCTTTCAAGGACAACTTCACAATTAGCAATAATAAAACTATAAAATAAACTCGGTTCCTTTATGAACCCATGTGAGATTTACTCACAATATAAAAAAATAGCATCATAATCATCAACATAATCATTACCATCATCATCAAAATAATTAGCATCATGATCATCATATCATCAACATTTTCATCATAAAAATCATCATCATAATAATTATCATCATCATCAAAATCAACATCATAATATTAATCATAATCGTCATCAAAATAAATAAGTCACAATGTGGACCTTGGTGAGATTTTACTCACCTAAATATTCCCGCTGCGTCTTCAACACAACACAAGAGCCAAGCTTAAATATCAACTCCACAAGCTACTTATTTAACACAATTAATTAATAACTTTAATAACCACTTAAACAAAAAAAACATTGCACCCTTAACAAGTTCTAACCCAATATTTGCCCAAAAAGGGACAACCTTCTTCAGAGACCTCCAAAGGTCATAGGAACCCTCAACCAACCCATTGAAAAAGTTCAAAGCTCATACAACAAAGCTTAACAATCTCTCACAATTCTCAACTTAGCCTTAAACCTAAGATGCAAAACTTGATCATAACAACCTCATGACATGTCAACGTGCTCGTATTGACGAGCACAAGCTAACAGTTACTCCTAACCTCTCAACCCTTGCCGGACGCACTCCCACACGCCACCATAGACGGCGACGAGTGGGCCCCACGCCCCACGCCCCCCCCCCCCCCACCCCAACCTGCAACACAAACACAACCACTATACCCAACATGAAAATCAAGGTAAGGGGAGCAACTTTCATACCTAGAGAAAATGCAAAATCGGTCGGAACACGCCGGAAAACTCGCTGGAAGTTAGAAATCCATCTCCCTAACTCTACACCGTGAGTCATACTAGGAGACTACCAAAAAACAAACCAAGGCACCAAGGAGCGTCAATCCCGACCGGTTTCCAGCCTTGTCGCCGCCGCCGGAAGTGAGAATCCCGACTGGTCTCCAAGCCAAATTTTGGAGCTTCGAAACACCACTTCAGGACCAAATCGGCGTGAACTAGCTAGAGGAGGACGAAGGCAAGGAGAAGAGGAGTCGATTCAGGCCGGTGACGCGGTCGGGCGACGTCGGACGGCGCCTGAAAGTCCGGGTTGAGTCGTCGGGTCCGGGTCGGGTCGGCTGGGGGTTTTGCACTCTCGGGGTCGGAGGGAGAGAAGGAGAGGGGAAGAATTAAGGATTTTGGAAATTATGAGAACCCAAAAGAAAACTCTCCTATTTGTCTAAAAATTCACGAAAAGCAACAACCTTCCGCTGACCATAACTTTCTCATACGACGTTCGTTTTACGCGTGTCACGTGTCTACGAACTCGTATCGCCAATCTCTACAACTTTCATGAAGAAAGTTCCTCGAGAAACCCAACGAATAAAAAGTCAACTCTATGACCCATAAAGAAAAAGAAACCCTTTCGGGTAATTTTTGCATCCAAACACTTCCGCTCTTCTTTCGAACCTCAAAACCCCACTAACTTCTAACTCGAAAACTCCCAAATAATATTAGAAACTAATATCAAATTTTCAGGGTATTACAATGTAACACCCTAACCCAGATTAATTCAAGAATATAGTTCCCAAAATTCACTAATTTCATTCAAAACTCGATTCAATTTAGAACTAACAATACCTGACATAAATCCTGACATGAGAACTAAGTTTGAAGTCTCTCATCACAGGTACAACCAATCAGAGTTGGAACACCCATCAATTATGTTATCAAAATTGTGGCAGCACCACAGTGAAAGGAGGAATTGGATGAGATCTTCTCGTCCATCTCGTGGCTTGATAGAGACATCAATTAGGGGTTTAGAAGCTTTGAAGCTTCTCGAGCCCTTGTATAGTCGAGATCAAGAGAAGAAATCATCGGTCTCAATCGTGTGTCTCAACGTCGGTGGAGCACTGTGTCATTTCTTTCCAACCTTCTCCCTACAAATATCCCCAAAGGTCGGTGGAAGAAAAATCCAGAAAGTCGGTAAGAGAAAATCAAGGAGGTCAAGGTTGTCTAGAGAGATCTTCTCCCTCTTTTTCTTGTATCTTCTCGACCCATCCTCCTTCTTCTTCTTCTATATATATATATATATATATATATATATATATT
>NC_020491.1:21454510-21480112 GCF_000184155.1 Fragaria vesca subsp. vesca
TTATTTTTATTAATTTTTTTTGGACTAATCAGGTATTACAAACCGACCTCCTTAAAAAAATTTCGTCAAAATTTAAAATAATTAACAAGGGCAGTAAGACTATATTGCTCAAGAAGAGCAATGAAAATAATATACCAAAGTGTAAAGCATAAATCTTGGTGGGTCTAAAGATGTTTTGGGTAAACAAGATTAGAGTGTGGTGATGCATGATAGTAGTAATCAAGTCCCGACATATGAGACCTAACACAATCTATGACATATACTTTGGAAGTTTGATCTGGTATTGTCAGTGTAATCCAGATTTAAGCATTTGTTCATTTGCCTAATTAGTCAATCCTTTGTGACTAAAATTACCACATTGCACAAAAATGTAATAATGCCATTCATACTCTGGTTCCTTTTATTCTTACCGCTTTCTGACATGAATGGTCAGATTTAATTAGAAAATTTGGAGAATCCTCATAATAAAAGCAATGTGGATCATCAAATTAACACTGAAGGCATAGATTATCCTTTTGCAACATTCATCCACCATTAGTTCACTCTATTCCTTAGAAACTCGTTAAACATCAAAATCATCAAAATCTTTGTTTTCACTTATTGATTCATCACCGTATATGTCTATCAAACCTGAGCAACTTTCCAGCACCTGCTCAGTGACTTGAGCAAACTGAATTGAAAACCATGCATATGTAAGACAGCTAGACCGTACCTAGTCTTTTTTTTGGACGAATACCGTACCTAGTCTTAGCATCCATAGTTCCACTGAGAACTGACCATATTCATGGTCTTACCAATCAAATAGACCATTGTCACAAATTTTAGTTTCATTTCTTTCCATTCTTCTTTTTCTTCGTTAGGTGTCCTTTTTGGGTTTAATTTCTAGATTTCATCAAGAACACGTTACAAAAAAAAAAATAACACTTGCATAAAACCGTAATGACAATACCTGCACATGTGGAAATCCACTGCACACATCAATAATTCACCGCACACATTGGTAATCCCCGGCTCTCAGCCGTAAATCTCCGCAACAGATCTCCCACATACAGCGATATCATCGGTACTCAGCCGTAAATCTCCGTACGCAACAGATCTCCCACATACAGCCATATCATCGGTACTCAGCCGTAAATCTCCGTACGCAACAGTAAACTCCACACTCGGTGGTAACCCTGCACTCTAACAGTAAAACCCGGCACTTGGCCGTAAACCCCACACTTGGTGGTAAACCCCGCAATCCGCGGTAAAACCCGGCACTAGGCCGTAAACCCCGCTCACAGCGGTAATCCGCCGCACACCGCGGCATCCTGATTGGGTTCTGGGCTTTTCACCCTAGGAAGGCACAATCCCTACTTAATTATCCGCTCATACACCACGAGCCCCAATCAGATTTAGGGCCTTTCACCCAAGGGAGACACAATCCCTACTTGCTTATCCCTACACCCCACGTCAAGCGTAGTAATCCCCGCATTAAGCGGTAAGAGAATTCACCTAAAAAGCACCTGTCACTCCCTCTCTTGGTTGCTTGCAGCAACACTTCAAAGAGAAGCTCTTTCCCTTCAACTTTCTGTAATTTAATGAAGCTGAACCTGCAAAAACCAATGGCTTCTGCAAACAACTCAAAAGAATTAGTGGCCTACTTGAATAGCAATCAAGCAAGGTGGTCCAACTATAAAAGTTCACTTTCACTCATATATCAGTCAATAAAAGAAGGTTCGAAAATTCTCAGAAGTTCCACAATGTAATAGAGTCTGCAAGATGAACTGAATACTTATCAACACATTTTGAAGTAAGTTACGCACTTATACCAGTTATACACAAACAATTTAATTTAGTCCAGCAGTTTGAAGACATATCAATCTGTAAAAATAAGCTGAAATGATAACAATAGTACCTGGTCAAGCCTGGCAGTAGAGGCCGATAGATCTTCCCTCGGCTTTGTTGCCGATATGTAATTACACATATTCCAGTATTAATCGCCTCTAGCTTCCTTGCCTCTATAGACGAAACTCTGCCCTTTGTGTGTCTAGTAACCAGAGGTCCTGAGCTTACTTGTAGTTCAGAGGTTATTATGTTCCTCGGTCCAACCCAATAAACAAAACTGGGAGCAGAAATTCATGGATCCTCTTCTTGGCTTCGATCCTTTTCTTGGTTTTGCTCGGTATGCATATGCGATTACATACATATTACATATACAGATATCCAACAATATATAGTTATATATACATTACGTATACAGATCCCCAGCAAACATATTTACACAAATAATGAAGTAACTATGAAGAGAAGAAAAACAGACAATTTCAAAATCACGTATGAATCCTGGATTCCTGGTTAATCTCCATGAAGAGTTGTACTTCTGCAAAACTTCAATAATTAGTGACCCGGTAAAAAAACACATAATTCTCCGGATTAACAGTAGACATATGGAATTACGAGTCCATAAGATTTCATATCAATAGGAGTCATCAAATCCTACTGAAAATTCAAACACAACCCAGTTGCCCTATGCTACATAAAAATACATTAACAACCCACAGTTTACAAAATCTTATGATAAATAAGGGTTTAGCTATCTTTAACCAAATCACAAAGCTTAAGAAGACTAAACAAATTTGACAACTCATCTAAAGTAACAGACTATCAGTATAGGCATCTGATATTGCCAGAAGAACATCCTTTACAGTAACCCAAATAGCACTTGGAGTTATAGCACCTCAATTGTGATTTCTTAAAATATATAAAATTCTTAAATAATGTATGAATATTCCTTCTAATTCAAGACAACAACTTTAGAGGAGACTACTTACCCACATATCGCACCATTGGATGTGCTGCACATAACTTATGAACATAGATCTTTAAATTTTCAATGCAATGGTATCCTGACCATCACACTCACTCTCGAAATCAAGGAAGAACAAATACTAAAAGCCCCATATCAGTCATTTCAGTTTATAACAACTTGAAAAGAACCATAAGTATACTCCAAAACACTTCAAGAAGACAATGGTTCATACACTTTGAGCTTTCAAATTCTGACGTCCCAAATTTTTGATTCATTCCTCATGCTGCCTTGAAACTGAACATCTAAGTCATAACAAAGATAATATTTCAAATCAAAAGTCACCAGAGCAATTTGCATTCACCACAACATTAAACTCGGTACTTCATACTACCTGGGTAACCATTATTATGATACTCATAATCAAAAACAAGAAAACCCAATGACCGAAAGACATCAAAGCAAATCAGAAAACATAATCCTCAGCATCCCAAACACCAGATACGATTACAAAAGATCAATCATAATCAAACACTTAGCTAAAAGTCATTCATAGCGATCAATATGAAGCTGTTAAAACTTAAGATTATGGGAAATACAACCACGTAGAATCATATATCTCCCCCACAGCTTATCCCTAGCAATCATATCTCTGCTCTGACCCAGATTAATTCAAGAATATAGTTCCCAAAATTCACTAATTTATTCAAAACTCGATTCAATTTAGAACTAACAATACCTGACATAAATCCTGACATGAGAACCAAGTTTGAAGTCTCTCACCACAGGTACAACCAATCAGAGTCGGAACACCCATCAATTGTGTTATCAAAATTGTGGCAGCACCGTAGTAAAAGGAGGAATTGGATGAGATCTTCCCGTCCATCTCGTGGCTTGACAAAGACATCGATTAGGGGTTTAGAAGCTTTGAAGCTTCTCGAGCCCCTGTATAGTTGAGACTGAGAGAAGAAATCATCGGTCTCAATCGCGTGTCACAGCGTCAGTGGAGCACCGTGTCATTTCTCTCCAACCTTCTCCCTACAAATATCCCCAAAGGTCGGTGGAAGAAAAATCCAGAAAGTCGGTAAGAGAAAATCAAGGAGGTCAAGGTTGTCTAGAGAGATCTTCTCCCTCTTTTTCTTGTATCTTCTCGACCCATCCTCCTTCTTCTTCTATAAATATATATATATATATATATATATATTTGTCATTATTTTTTATTTTTATTAATTTTTTTTGGACTAATCAGGTATTACAAACCCACTTCCTTAAAAAAAAATTTGTCCTCGAAATTTAAAAAAAATTAGCAAGTGCAGTAAGACTATATTGCTCAAGAAGAGCAATGAAAATAATACACCAAAGTGTAAAGCATAAATCTTGGTGGGTCTAAAGATGTTTTGGGTAAACAAGATTAGAGTATGTGGTGATGCATGATAGTAGTAATCAAGTCTCAGACATATGAGACCTAACACAATCTATAACATATACTTTCGAAGTTTGCTCTGGTATTGTCAGTGTAATCCAGATTTAAGTATTTGCTCATTTGCCTAATTAGTCAATCCTTTGTGACTAAAATCACCACATTGCACCAAAATGTAAGAATGCCATTCATACTCTGGTTCCTTTTATTCTTACCGCTTTCTGACATGAATGGTCAGATTTAATTAGAAAACTTGGAGAATCCTGATAATAAAAGCACAATGTGGATCATCAAGTTAACACTGAAGGTATAGATTATCCTTTTGCAATATTCATCAACCATAAGCCCTTTCAAACAGTAAACCGATTTACAATTTGATCAATTTAAAATATCCATTAGTTCACTCTATTCCTCAGAAACTCGTTAAGCATCAAAATCTTTGTTTTCACTTATTGATTCATCACCGTATATGTCTATCAAACCTGAGTAACTTTCCAGCAACTGCTCAATGACTTGACCAAAAACCAAACCTTAGTAACTTTCCAGCAACTGCTCAGTGACTTGAGCAAACTAAATTGAAAACCATGTATCTGTAAGACAGCTAGACCGTACCTAGTCTTTTTTTTGGACGAATACCGTACCTAGTCTTAGCATCCATAGTTCCACTGAGAACTGACCATATTCATGGTCTTACCAATCAAATAGACCATTGTCACAAATTTTAGTTTCATTTCTTTCCATTCTTCTTTTTCCTGGTTAGGTGTCCTTTTTGGGTTTAATTTCTAGATTTCATCAAGAACACGTTACAAAAAAAAAATAACACTTGCACAAAACCGTAATGACAATACCTGCACATGTGGAAATCCACTGCTCACATCAATAATTCACTGCACACATTGGTAATCCCCGGCTCTCAGCCGTAAATCTCCGTACGCAACAGAACTCCCACATACAGCGATATCATCGGTACTCAGCCGTAAACCCCACACTCGGTGGTCACCCTGCACTGTAACAGTAATTATCATATCTGCTACCTACCGAATTCAAATACCCTATTAAACTCTAGCAGATACATATATAAGAGCTCACCGCCAAGACCAGTCTACAATTGTTGGACCTCCCAATCAGATGCCCCTCGTCCCTCTTCTCTCTGTCTTGATAAAGGGTCTTAAGATAAATAAGCCTCAGAAGCCTTCCTCTTCTCTCGGGTTGAGGATGCTCGATCCTTCCCGAAAGGATCGCCCTTGATCCAATCCCCTTCCACTCTTATCTCGGGAGAGGGCTGATGTCGGTTTTGACACCGACCTTTCTAGACCTCTCTTCTCTTTTCTATTTTGTACATTATTTATATTAATAATATCTATTTTATTACAAAAAAAAAATGTATTTTTTGTCTCATATATACTCATATGATGTCACCAATGATCATATTCATCAAGTTGATACAAAAGCTATATGTGGCATAATTGAACACTAATTCCACATATGGTTACTCAAATTGCTATTAACTTTATAGCTAAAATACGGGTTATCACGATATTTAAATAAACTTTCATAATCTCAAAACTTTGGAAAGTCCCGATAAATAGTTCTTCTTATGAATACAGGAACTTCTCATAAACCATCATAAATACTGACTTTACCTTGTCACAAAAAATTCGAATAACATTTTGAGCATTCTTATTATTCATCGATTTCGAAAATATTTCTTGCCAACCATCATTTATAACGTGTCGATATGAATTTGACCGAATCCTCAAATTTTTTGTGTTCATATATATATATATAATTTAGTTTCTACATTTTCAGAGTATCACAGTTTTGCATAACCATTCCTAGGAGAGCCAATGTATTTTCCTTTCTTCCCCTATATCACCCCACCAAAACTTAGCAAGAGAAGAGTGCATAGCCGAGCAAAGGTGCTTTGGTAGTTCAAAACAACTCATCACATAATTGGGAATGGCTTGCAAGACAATTTTGATTAGGACTTCCTTTCCCGCTACACTAAGGGTCTTATCCCTCCACTCTTTCATGTGTTTGTCGATTTTCTCCTTCACATAGCAGAATGCTTCTTCTTTTGAATGATTAATCTCGGTTGGGAGACCAAGATATTTATCATGGCTTTGCCACTCGTTTAACCCGCCACTACGCCAATTTCGCAATCATACGACAGGTATCAGATGACAGAAGTCGTTTTTACTGTCGTCTGATTAAATTTTACGACAGACATTTAAAATTCTGTCGTCTGAATGTAGCAACCCGCAGACAGTTAAAACTAGCGTGTTCATGAGACGACAACCATTTGTCGTCTTAAAAACAAGAGAAATTTTACAATTGATATGAATATTTTAAGACGACAGAAGAGTATCGTCTCTTTAAAACAAAAAAAATTTGTCTGGCGGTGGTTTTTACTTAAATCAACTATCTATTCTCTTTTTTTGGTTTGAACTCAATTGTCATTCTCTCTCCCCGACAACTCTCATTCTCAACAAAGAGAAAACTGAAAACCCAGCGCCCTCAACCAGATCTGTCCTTGAGCGAACTAAAATCTCATTGCTTCAGTCCCTTGAACCAAAAGAACCTCATCCCCACGAAGAACCCATTTCGATCTCCCACCCTCGATCCATTGGCCAGCCACAAAATTAGGGTTTGACAAAAGACGAACTTCAGTGCGCACATAGATTTTGGGTTCCCTGTTGTCTCTGCCGGTAAGCTCTTTGACTCATTATAAGCTGATTTAGTGTTTGCTTGGATTGGGTTTGGGAAATTAGGGTTCAAATATAGAATTTTCTTTGAAATTTGCTTTTGCTGGGTTTTGTTCATATTAGGGATGCGAGGTTTGTGTGTGTAACATCCTAAATTTTGAAATTTTTCAAAATTAATTTTTTTCTTCTTCTTAGAAATAGAAAGTAGAGGTCACCATGAGTTCGCCGTATTTTTTTGTGAATTTTTCGAGTTCTCGAGCTATTTTTAACGATTTTTCGAAGTTTCATCTAAATTTACCAAAATGGTGACGTGGCACATCATTATTGGTCATTTCTTTACTTAGCCCCCAAGTTGCAGCACACCCATGTGTGGCTATTGAGCTAATTTTCTTTGTTGGTTGTCACGTGGCAGATGATGAGGAAGTTGATGAATCATGGAATGACATGTGTCCATTAGGTGTTGTATTATTAGAAGAGTGAAGGACCTGCTTTTGGCCCATTGATTTGAACCGACTTTTTATGTCGCCTTATTGTGCCTATAAATAGCTGACCCTATTCAGCTTTCTTGCCATAATTTTGAGAGACTCTCTCTAGTTGTTTCTCTTTCTAGAGTTACGACTAAACTTCGGCGGATCATAACTTTTGATCCGTAACTCCGATTTTGAATTCGCGAAGGGCTACGAGTTCATATCAATGTCCTTTTTCTATCCTAGAAGTTTGGGCTGGATCCAACAGTGATTCTAGATGGCTCGTTTTAGGTGGCTCGGTTTACGATTGGTATTCGTGGTGGGGTTTCGATGCTATCGAGGTGAGTGGATTTGTGTAATATGTTTCAGATATTCTTATTTGCTATTAAAATAGTCAAAAACCATGATTTGATCTGTTTACGAAATATCTCTCTGTTTTCGAGTAAAACATGTCGATTTACGAAATATGTGGAGTTTATATATATTTATGTGTTGGATCGATTGTTTGACTAGTCATGGAACATGTGAACTTCTTGATTGGTTACACCAAAGTAAGGATGTGACATACGGAGGTATAGGACTTGAAGATCATTAGGTTCCCGTGGGGATCACTAAATTGAAGGATATCCAATAAGAAGGGATTGTGCGATGTGATGAATTGTGTGAAGTGATGTGTATACGATATACGTATTTTGTAGCGTGTGTAAAATGACATGGCTTTGCGAGCATATTACATTGGTCTACTCACTGAGCGCGTGGTTATGCTCACCCACCCATATCTGATATTTTTTGCAGAAAAGTACTTAGGTTGTACCGAGCTGGGAAAATGGTAGACGACAAGCCTAGAGTGAAGAGCCTAGAAGATAGTATTTTATTTACATTCCGCTTTGTAACACTCATTCATGCCTCGGGAACGGCGTCCGGTGCCTAAAACCCGCCGGAGCCGGGACCGGGGTGTGACAGAATGGTATCAGAGCAAACCAGGGATTAGAACCCCAGGATCGGTGGTAGATTAGGATTCTAGCGTCTTAGTGTAGAGCCATAAGTGTTTTTGGTTTTTGAAGGTGTGTTGAATTTCGGGGACGAAATTCTGTTTAGAAGGGTAGATTGTAACATGCCGAATTTTGAAATTTCTCAAAATTGATTTTTTTTTTCTTATTAGAAATAGAAAGTAGAGGTCACCATAAGTTCGCCATATATTTTGGTGAATTTTTCGATTCCCGAACTATTTTTAACGATTTTTCGAAGTTTCATCTAAATTTACCGAAATGGTGACATGGCACATCATTATTGGTCATTTCTTTACTTAGCCCCCAAGTTGCAGCACACCCACGTGTGGCTATTGGGCTGATTTTCTTTGTTGGTTGTTACATGGCAGATGATGAGGAAGTTGATGAGTCATGGAATGACATGTGTCCATTAGGTGTTGTATTATTAGAAGAGTGAAGGACCTGCTTTTGGCCCATTGATTTGAACCGAATTTTTATGTCTGCTTATTGTGCCTATAAATAGCTGACCCTGTTCAGCTTTCTTGCCATAATTTTGAGACTCTCTCTCTAGTTGTTTCTCTTTCTAGAGTTACGACTAAACTTCGGTGGATCATAACTTTTGATTCGTAACTCCGATTCTGAATCCGCGAAGGGCTACGATTTCATATCGATGTCCTCTTTCTATCCTAGAAGTTTGGGCTAGATCCAACGGTGATTCTAGATGGCTCGTTTTAGGTGGTTCGGTTTACGATCGGTATTCGTGGTGGGGTTTCGATGCTATCGAGGTGAGTGGATTTGTGTAATATGTTTCAAATATTCTTATTTGCTATTAAAATAGTCAAAAATCATGATTTGATCTATTTACAAAATATCTCTCTGTTTTCGAGTAAAGCATGTCGATTTGCGAAATATGTGGAGTTTATATATATTTTTGTGTTGGATCCATTGTTTGACTAGTCATGGAACATGTGAACTTCTTGATTGGTTATGCCGAAGTAAGGATGTGACACACAGAGGTATAGGACTTGAAGGTCATTAGGTTCCCGTGGGGATCACTAAATTGAAGGATATCCAATAAGAAGGGATTGTGCGATGTGATGAATTGTGTGAAGTGATGTGTATACGATATACGTATTTTGTAGCATGTGTAAAATGACATGGCTTTGCGAGCATATTACATTGGTCTACTCACTGAGCGCGTGGTTATGCTCACCCATCCAAATCTGATATTTTTTGCAGAAAAATACTTAGGTTGTATCGAGTCGGGAAAATGGTAGACGACATGCCTAGAGTGAAGAGCCTAGAAGATAAAATTTTATTTACATTCCGCTTTGTAACACTCGTTCATGCCTCGAGAACGGCGTCCGGTACCTAAAACCCGCCGGAGCCGGGACCGGGGTGTGACAGTGTGGTAGGTTATGTTCACAATGAGTATTGGGTTTAGTGGGTTGTGTTCATATTAAAGGAGTCGAGGACGAAATTGAGAAGGGTTGGTACTTCGTCTTGGGATGTTTGTCGAATGTTGATCTTATGCACACCAGATGTTTGTTAAATTGCCTCACTGGGCTACATTGCATGTTCTCAATTTTTTTTTTGTAGTAATGTGTAGAGCTGCAGTGAGGGATTATGAATAATGGATTATGTATTCTAGTTTCATAGATTTTGTGTGATTACGTTGGGGTTTTGACTTAATATCTAATTTGTGATGTTAACAAATGGTCGATGTTTTTTATGTGGGAAATTTCAGGGACTCGAGAACAGTCCTTGACCAGAAAGTGAGCAAGAGCAAGGTGATGGTGTAATGGTTGTCATTGGATCATAATGTGGGTATACAGATGTTAAAATAATGGATTGCAGGTAAAAACTTGTTTTGCCTCCTCTAACTCTTTTATAAGCACTCATCTGTTGCATTTTTAACTTTTGTGTTGGAGGATTTGAGAAGAAGCAATCAGCTTAGGATTATTTCTTCTTTCCATAGTAAGTGCAGGTAATCATTTATCTCTTTTTGAATTGCAGGTATAAAATTTGTAGAAGTTAAGATCTACATTGGCACATAGCTATATGTACACTTATCTATGCATTGTAAACTTCTAGATGTATTTAGGTACATGATGCAAATCTATGCAAATTATATTAGTTCCATCAGGCTTTATGGTTTTATGTAATAGATAAATTTGACTAGAACAAGACTTCTACTAACCAGACTCATAATTAATAATTTATGTGAGTTCATTCTCTCTTTCATTGTTATTCTGTTGCTCTGAGTTTATACCTGTACAGATGCTCATATATATGCATGTTTTAAACGTTATGTTTTTCATTTCATCAATTAGGTTTATTGTATTGGTTTTTGATCAAGGAAACTATGTGTGTGCTTGTAAAGTAAATTACCATTCGAGGTGTTGTTAATTGTGAATCTACCGCTCACATTCTAATCATCTTTTTCAGGTTGGTTTGTTTATAATGCCATCCCTTTATGTCTACGTACTCTACTTTTTTTTATATGAATTTATACTCATATATAGATATAGATATATAATTTCAGTTATATGTAGCACCCAAATGTTGTATAATGATTTTGTGTGCATAGTGGCTTATTCTTATATGTTCTTTACCAGGATTTGGTCTTTGTAAGTTTATGATAGTATCAGAGAGTGCGTTGGGTTGATGAGAGTTCCACTGATGGCTCCTTCAACCTAACAGAGATACCAAAAGAGGTTAACTCTTAGTCACTGTTTTTTGCCATTATTTCTATAAATGGTTAAAGAAATTTATATTCTAAGTTGCAAATCCAAGGAATCAGAGTAGCAGTAGCTACTAGCTACTAAAAGTTTATTTTTCAAGTTTGCATGTCTACTGATTTATATATGTTTGAGCTATTAATCTGTAATATAAACATGATTTTTTTTTTCTATGCACTTGCAGGAGCAATGTATGGATTACTGAAGCATTGCGGTTGCAGGTAGAAGAACAGAAGTGGCTTCATCATGAAAAACTTGTGGTATGCATTTGGAAGCCGTGCACTATTTTCATGTTTGTATATGAATGCATGTGCAACTGTTTAGATGTTTACATCTGCATTTTTTATCCATATACATGTGTACATCACTATTTGCTTGGAATATCTAAGAGGTGTGGGTTATGCTACTGAGGCATTTCATTTGCTTGGAATATCTAAGAGGTATACTATTAATTAATTCAGGCAGTTTTATATTTCATGTCACAGTGTTCTCTTCTTTTTCTTATTCATAATTTTTCATTTGTCTTTTATTTCCTGCATATAAGTATAATTTTTCTGGTGATCAACTGTGTATTAACTTGGCTATATATTGATACTTGTATGTCATTCTATAAGGTCGATTGAATAAGTGATTGGTCTGGCATATTGAAACATTAGGGATTATTCCTATATTGAATCATTTTCTGCAATTATATGACATTAAATGTCATTTCAACTCATTTCCTAAATTACTACATCATCTAAGTAGTTTCCATTTCATCTCATTTTGAAACTTATACTGTTATCCTCATTTTGTAGGTTGGAGTTTGATTTGGCTATGCAGAGCAGTGATTTGAATAGAGCTCTCCAGTGCCTACTCATAATGAGCAACATCAGGGACTTGGGGCAAGATAATTCAATTTAGGATTTGATGTGAAAGACATTCTAAGTATGACATATCACCAATGTAAGAGCTTTTGAGGTTTTATGTCACCATCCAGTGATAAGGATTGGTTTCTCAATTCAGTGATATGACTTGGTTTTTGATGTTATAACTTATTGTTGTTATAGCTTATAGGTTTCTTTAGAACAAATAACTCTTTGTAAAATTTGTTAGTGTTTGGCAGTAAGAATAAATTTGAGATTTCTGAATTATGTTGTGCTTTTGTTGAGACATTAAAATCCAATAGAATTAACATCCAGATTGAAATCAGACAATAGATGACCCTATAGACTTTGGCCCAATTTGGTATTGCGTTTTGGGAATTAAAATCACTTATAATCACCATTTTGAATAAATTTTTTGTTTGGTAAAATTTTAAAACCTGCTTATATAAAACTTTTTAGTTTAAATAACCACGATTTTAAAAATCAGGTGGGGGTTGCTTATTTAAAACTAAGTTTTTTAAAAAATTAAGTTTTTAAACCACAATACCAAACTAAGCCTTTGACGTCTCTAAATCTTTCAAACGATATTTATATGTCGTCTTAAAATAAAAAAAGATAATAGTAGATGTCGTCTTAGATAGATATCAGACGACAGACAAATGACGTTTGAATTGGTGTGAGACGACATACAGTTGATCACTTTTGAATATAAAAGTAATTTCAATGACACTTTTATGTCGTTATAATCATTGTCTAACGACAGATAATTTGAGTTTGTTGCATATTTAGACGCATACACATGACAGATGTGTTTATATCATATGTCGCATGAAGTTTATCAGACGACAGATTTTGCATGTCGTCTGAATGTTTATCAGATGACAACGCGATTACACGCAAAAAATTGATCAGACGACGGGCAACTGAAGGCAAAATTGACGTAGTGCGCAACTGTTCGATTGCTCCAATTGCTTATCAATGTGCACATTCTAGCTAAAAGAAACTCTACTCTTCTGAAAATTAACTTGTTTGCCCGAAACACGCTCATAAGAGAGCAGCAACTCTTTCACAACCCCACACTCCTCCTCATCTCCTAAAAAAATAAACGAGTCATCTGCAAACAACAAATGACTTCTTATTGGAGCATTAGGGCATATTGAAACTGACAATACCCACCTCGAATTTCACCCTGAAACCTGAGGTAAATCCTGTGGGGTCCACTTCCAAGGAAAATTTACCGAAAATTCGGCATAATTAATCTACCTAAAATGGACAACCCTTACCTGAAAAATCCAACTTACACTTCTATAAACAAACAAACCAGCCTCAACACCTGGAGCCTTCCTGCTCCCCAAGTTCAACACATCTCCCAAAAATACAACAAGTCTTAATCAACTAATAACTATCTCAAATGGTTATCAGAGCATATCTATAATGAAAGAAAAACAATGAATAAAGAATAAGCGGAAGCAGCCTCTGACTATGCCTCGACTCCATGTAGGCTCGACCTCACTTAGACTTAGCCTGCAAACTGGGCATTTAAAATCAAAGGGCCTAGGGGAAAGTAATTTAAAAACGTTAGAGCGAGTGGACAATAAATAATCAAGTAACTGATCGCAACATAACTAACCAAACTTAATTACTTTCCCATTTTCCAATAATCAAGAAATCCGTTGCATGCAAGTGTTGATAAAACTTTCATAAAAAAAATCCCAAGAAAATAGACTAGCCCCGCTAGTCAAATTAACGACAAAGATAAGTAATAACCTTCGTAAAAGAAAGTACCAGAATAACGGACTAGCCCCGCTAGTCAAAAACAACATTAAAGGTAAATAAAGACCTTTGTAAAATGAAATACCGAAAAGATGGACTAGCCCCGCTAGTCAAGACAACAAATATTAAATAAGAAGCAGCTATAGCCATACAAGTGAGCCTCTCAGGCAAAAGTACTCCCATACTCCCTACACCTTGACGTTATGACAACAAAGAGGGTGTAGGGCTTGCGTGATGTCGTCGACTACATCACATCACCCGAAGGTGGAAAGGGCTTGAGTAACCCCACTTAAAACGTAGAAGCCACATCGCCTCGAAAGGCAAAACAACATGCTAGCATTAGTAATATATTATCCGACAAGTATGGCATAAATAAAGAAACATAAATCCATGTGAGTTTCCTTGAAACTCATAACTAAAGCATAAGTACGATTCCCAACCGTACTCAAAGAATTCAAAGAGCAAAGAAATTAATTAAATTCAACGACATGTCCCACACGTTAAAATGCTCAAAGAAATAATTGAACTTAAAAGATTATCATCTTTCGAAAACTAGACAATATGCAAATCTGGATATAATCTCAAATCCGGAAATCATAAAGAATAATAAAACTCAAACACCAAATCTCTAACCCAAGCTCAAATCCATAAGTTCATTATTGAAAACATAACCAATATGCCAATCTCAAATAAATTCCATAAATCATGGCAAAGATTAATCAATGCATCAAAATCAAATAAATTCAAAGACCATTTCATAAGCCGAAATTACAATTTAAGCTTGGAAAATATAATTGGCAACTTATAAAATCATGCATGCATATTAATTAAAAACCAAAATGTCCACTCACAGAATTAGGCTTAAGCCTGATGAATTTTGAATCGCCACTAAAGTGAAGTCTCCTCGAATCCTGGCACAACAACCATGCTTAGGACCAAACTTCAATTCTGGAAAAAAAATACTTAAATTTAAACACCCAAAACTCTTCCGCTTTACCCACTACCCTTACCGGGGTTAAGTATACCGGATTCAATTATACATTTCTCCCTACCAAGATCGAATTGAGCCAATTCCTTTTGAGAGATTACTAACCTTGATGAGAGCTTCAAGATGAGCCAAAAATCCCGAGTTATGGTGGCCGGAGGAGGGAGCTCCGATGAAGGGGCAGTCGGGTCTTTAGGGGAGTTTTCCTCCCATCCGGTGGCGTCGCCGGCTCAGACCCTAGCCCAGGTAGGGAGAGGAGATGACGGGGGTCCGAACGGAGCTGGTCCAGCGGTTTATGGTGGCCGGACGGCGGCAGACGGAGGCTGGGTCTTCGGCGGGTCAAGGAGAGTTCACGGGAGAGAGAGAGAAGGAAGAGGGAGAGAGAGAGAGTGTGGGTGGGTGTTGGGCTTCTCCACATCTATCCGGTCCAACTTAAACACCAACCAAAAAATAAAACCCATTAAATTTGGCCCCCTTTTTACCAACTCAAAATTTACCCTTTTAGTTGATAACTTTTTCATGCTAACTCCGATTTTAACGTATAGTATGTCTACGAATTCGTATTAACGTCCTCTACAACCTCCTTTAAGAAATTTTCCCAAAATAATTTTATTACAAAAAATCAACTCCAGGGTCCTTAACGGTAAACGGTTACTCAACACGGTAAAATACCAAAGTAATACCAAAAGTAAATAACCGTAAAATAAAGAACCGAGGTGTGACGGAAACACCATGCAGTTGACCATTCTCTTCAGCCTTCATAATAAGTTTAGAGAGTGGGTAAGGAGAGAGCACATCCCCCTGCCTAAGCCCTCGAGATGGCACCACTCTTCCTTTCACTTCACCGTTAATCAAGAAGGAGTACGTAACAGTACTAATACATCACATAATCATATCAACCCACACTTCACCAAATCCTATCCTCCTCATAACAGCCGCAAGAAACGCCCATTCTACCTTATTGTATGCTTTACTCATATCTACCTTGAGTGCACAAAAACCGTCACCTCCTCCTCTCAATCTCTTTAGGTAATGGGATATCTCAAATTCCATGAGCGAGTTGTCAGTAATAAGCCTTCCTAGTATGAATACGCTTTGGCCGGGGGAAATTAGATTTTCCAAGAGAGGCTCCAATCTATTTGCAAGCACTTTAGAGCCAATTTTATATAGGACATTACATAAACTTATCGGTCTAAGTTGACTGTGTTGTATCCCAGATTTTCATATCAATTTCCTTGTATTATTTCTGAAATTAATGTAGGATTATTTTCTGGAAATTCTTATTCGTGTGTGAGAAGTTGAAGTTTCGGGAGTCAATTATTTTAAGGTGCTTTATTTTAAGTGGCTAAAAGTTGACTTTCTTATCCATAAGATATTTTCGAAAACTTTCTTCATGAAAGTTGTAGAGTGTAGAGTTTGACGATACTAATCCGTAGACACGTGACAAGGGTAAAACGGATGTCGTATGAAAAAGTTATAGTCAGAGGAATTTAGTTTCCGTTTTGGAAAGAGTATAAATAGAAAAAATGTGTGGGTTGTTTTTAGAAACCCTAAAATTGTAGAAAAACCCCAACTCCTTCTCTCTCCTTCCTCCCGAACCACCCGCGCACCCTCATTGTCGCCGGCACGAAACTCGGTCGTCCGGCCACCATTTTGGTTGCCACTGGTCCAGTTCGACTCGCTCGGTCTAACAAGACCCGCCCCGAAAACATACAATGAAATAGGCAAGTCTCGCGGGGTCCACTTTTAAAAGAGATTATACCGAAATTTCAGCATAACCTCGTCTAAAAATGAACAACCCAACATGTAACAAAATTAAGAACACTTCTATTATAGTCATCAACCACAACTCTTGGAGCCGTTTGCTCCCCACGACATAATCCAAGTCACCAAAACACATAAACAACCCAAGTCATGTATTCAACTTCAAAGCATAACATGAACAACCAGAGTCCAACTCCCTACTTGGGCCGTAACCCTTAGATACAACTTCAACTTAGATAAAAAATTCACATGGTCACCAGAGCAACTAAAGGAAGGAAATAAAATAACAACACATATATAGGTTAACAAGTAACCTACATTCAACAAAGCAGCGGAAAATACTATGCCTCAACTCCTACTGAAGCCAAACAGGAACTATGCAATCTAGGCATTTGAAAAAAACGAAAGGCCCAGGAAAAAACATTTAAAAACATTAGCCTGAGTGGATGAAAAATAAACCAATTAGCGAGTGACCAAGAATAAAATAATATAAAACTAAATTTTATATGTTTTTCCGTTTATGCGGAAATTAAGAAATTCTATGCATGCAACAGTTTACTACTCATCATAAAGGAAAAATATCAAAAATTTGCACTAGCCCCGCTAGTCAACATACAACAAGAAAATAAATGGAAACCTCATAAAAGAAACTTTCAAAATAATGGACTAGCCCCACTAGTCAAATTTGCAACTCAAATAAAAAAACATATATGGCCATACATGTGAGCCTCCCAGACTCGGTTGCGTCCCAGGCAAAGTACTCCCATACTCCTTGTACCTTCACGTTGAGTTGACGGAGAAGGTATAGGGCTTGCGTGATGCCGCCGGCAACATCACATCACCACTAGGGTGGAAAGGGCTTGTGTGTCCCCACTTGGAACGTGGAAGTCACATCACCTCGAAAGGTGGAACAATATGCTAGCATGATATCATAAATATTCCAACAAATATGGCATAAGGAAAAATATAAAATCATATGAGTTTCCCCAAAACTCTTAAATAAAGCATAAGTACGATTCCCAACCGTACTTGGAAAATTCCAGGAGCAAGGTAATTAATTAAATTCAACAACGTGTCTTACACGTTAAAATTCTTAACGAAATCGATAACTCATAAGATTATCATGTTTTGAAAACTAGAGATAACTCAATTCCTTAATGTAATCTCAAATCTGAAAATCATAAAGAATAATATAACTCAAATACCAATTCACTTACCCAAGCTCAAATCCATAAGTTCATTAATGAAAACATAACCAATATGTCCATCTCAAATAAATTCCATAACCAATTCAAAGGCTGTAATTATAATTTAAGGTTGGAAAATATAATGGACAACTTATAAAATCATGCATGCATATTATTTAAAAACCAAAATGTCCACTCACTACATAGACCGCTAAGTCTGTCGTCAGTCAGAGCTCTCCTCACGTGGTGTCTCCTCTCGCCCTGTACAAAGCGAGATTTATGGTCCGAGACAATAATACAAGAATATCAATTATAAAGAACAAAAGCAACTCCAACACGTTCCTCACTCACCCAAACTATTCCCATAACCTAATTATAGTTCCTAACTTTACCACCAACATCCTTCAACCTGACGAGGTGTTCTAGTGTAGCATATAACAAACCAAATGGGCGAGCTTCCACAATTCCCCCTCTACCAAGACTAACTCCGACACAACAACCAAATTCCAACAACCATCACCCAAAATTCACCATACACTATAACATCATAATCCCCTTGTAGAAATCAACCATAATATCTCAAAATCATCACCATGTATGGCGGTCAATCACTGGCAGTGGCGGTCAAACACCACCACCATATCAACTCCAACCAAATTAACAAAACTTATATCAATCTCTTCTTCTCAACAAGCACAACAACAATCATAACTAATATGAAACCCAGAAATCAAAGATTTGGCCAGAAAATACCTTAAAAGCTTAAGAACTCAAAAACTCCGATTTGCTCTATACTCCGAATTGATCTTCCACTTTTGAAAGGATGAATAGCCAATAGAAGAGCTACAAAAAACCTCAAAGATCTCTAGAATTGGTGGCCAAAGAAGGAAGATTCAGCAAGGGCAAGGAGCGATGACGGTAGCCTCTTCTAGGCGTCACCGAACCTTAACGCCGGCGAGTTGGGGCCGGCTACCACTCCAAGATGGACAAGCGGCGTCCCAGCTATCGAACAAGACTAGTGTGGTGGCCAGGCGTGGTCGGACAGCGGCGATCTGTCAAGGAGAAGTTGGACGGGGTCGGGGGGTCGAGGAGAGGGAAGGGTAAGGTGGCTGATGGTTTTTGTTTTCTACCCTAACAAAAATGGTAAGTTTCCCTTAAAAACCCCAGCCCAAAAATGGTAAATCTTATTATTTTAGCTAAAACCTTCACTTACAAACTCTTATTTGGGTAACTAAATGTCTACGAGTTCGTCTACACCATCTTTATCAAAAATAAAAGAACAAATTTCCGAATTGCTAAACTACAATTAAATCGGAAACCATAGTATAAAAGTAATACTAGGTTCGGGGTGTATCACGATCACTCTCCTCCATCTATGGCAGCTCACACGGTGGCTTGAGTCAGAGCGAAGGGCCACACCGGAGAAGTTTCGCGTGGTTCGCCGGAGTAGAAGTCCATCGTCTGGCAGCCGATTTGACCATTGCCGGTCTCGTTCGGTTCACACAGGCCTCCTCTCCATTCCTAGGGCAGCGCTGCTCGTCGTCTCGCCGCCTAAACGCCTCTGCTAGGCGAAGGAGCTGTGGCGGTCTCGTCTGAAATTCATTGTTTTTGACGACGTTTTAGGCCGGAGTTTGGTGACTCTTGCTCTCCTCCTTCCTCTAGAGATGTTTATGCCTCTTTTGTGATCTAAAGTTTGAAGTTTGTGGCGCTAGATTGCAGATTTGGGGGCGGAGTTGTGGTGGTTGTTTGAGGCAGTTCAAGGCTGAATCGAGCTTAGTCTCATGTATAAAAAGTGTTCCTTTTGCTGTGATCTACAAGTTTGCTCTTGGGAGTTTGATCAGATTTTGAGTTTGTGTGGTGGCACGTGGGGCCCACTCGCCGTCACCTATGGCGGCGCGTCTGGCAGGGTGTGTGTAGCTTTGGTTAACTAGTTCTTGTCGTTGTGAGCTTGTTGATATACTATAAGACTAGGTTGAGATCATGGAATGCTTATTTGTTGGAGCTACTTCGTTGTGGTGTGAGGTTGTTGAGCATGTGAATTCGAATGTAGGAGCCGTAATTGACAGTTGCAAGAGGTATTGTTTTGGGGTGATCGACCACCTTGGGAGGTCTCGAAGGAAAGTTGGCTAATTTAGGCAAACCTTCGGATTAAGTTTTGGGTTAAGAGGGCAAATGTTACTTTTTAGTCTGATTGGTTACTAAGGTTAATAATTGTATTGTTTAGTTGACTTGTGAAGTATGGTTTTGAGCTTGGCGTTTGTGTTTTTTGTAAACACGCAGCGAGAGTGTTTAGGTGAGTAAATCTCACTAAGGTTCACATTGGGACCAAATTATTTTTGGTCATTTTGATGATGTTGATGATATAAGAGATTATCACCAAGCCTATTTCTCTACCTCGTGGATGCTTCATGTCTCATTTTCTCTATGCTGATGATTTAATTATTTTCTGCAAAGGTGATGAGGCCTCCCTAAAAAATCTGCGTTTATTTTTTAAGAATTATGGTGAAGCTTCTGGTCAAATTGTGAACAAAGACAAGAGCACTTTTTATATGGGAGAGTCTTACTCATATCGTCGCAAACATGTGCACCGTTTACTAGGGTATAAGTCCGGTGTGGCTCCTTTTACATACTTGGGAGTTCCCATTTTTAAAGGTATGCCTCGTTGACACCATCTTCAAGCTATTACTGATAAGGCCAAGACTAGATTAACAAGTTGGAAAGGAAAACTCCTTTCAATTGCGGGTAGGGTCCAGCTGGTCAAAGACATTTTTTCAGATTATGCTTCTACATAGTTTCTTTGTTTATTTATGGCCTACTTCTTTACTAAATCAACTTTTAGTGTGTGCACGAAATTTTATTTGGTCTAGGGATGTGGCAATCAAGAAATTAGTAATAGTCTCTTAAAAGTAGGTGTGTTGCCCAAGAAATGAAGCTGGGTTGGGTTTGCGTCCAACTCTTATTAAAGCCCCTCCTCACTCTAAGTTGGAATATTCTCACAACTTCTACTTCATGGGGTGTTTTTGTTTGTAGTAGGTTTTCAATCTCCAAGCACATGAAGTATAAGTATTTTGGTTCATCAATATGGCCTAGGTTACGTGTCTCTTTACCCTTAATTTATCAACATTCAAGGTGGAGTATTGGTGATGGTAAATTGGTTTCGTTTTGGTCGGACAAGTGGTTGAATCATGTGATTATTGACAATCTTCAACTCAGCCATCTCTCAAAGCACTTTAAGTCGAAGGTTGCTTCTTATATTTTTAAGCAACGTTGGGTTCTCCCCATTATGTTTCACACCACTTTCCCTTTTTTGGCACAAGAAATTATTAATACTCCTCTTCCCACTGTTCCTGAGCCTGATGTTCTTATTTGGGAAGACTCAAGTTCCGGTACTCTTTCATTCCCTAATGCATATGAGTTGTTTCGGCCTCGCTTTGGTGAGCAAAATTGGGTCTCTAAAATATGGGGGGTGGCTACACCATCTCGATATTCTATGCTTGCATGGCGTATTTTTCATAATAAATTACCTACTGATGATCAGCTTAGAAAGCAGGGTGTTCCTGTGGTTTCAGTTTGTCAGCTATGCACGACTTTTGGGCATGAGGAGACATCGACCCAGCTCTTTATCACTTGTACTTTTGCTCAACATGTATGGCAATGGCTTTCTTGCTGTTTTGGTACTGGCCTCCCTTCTTCAGGTATGCTCACTAATTTTTGGAGATCATTTACTAGTAAACATTTCTCTTCACAATTGATGAATCTTTGGATTGCTAGTGGTCTCTTTTCGTTAATGGCTATTTGGAAGACTAGAAATAAGCTTTGTTTTCAGAATAAAAAGCCTTCACTCATGAGGATTTTTCGCTCAATTAAAGCTTGGATCCGTTTTATTGCTCCACACATGCCTGGGCACACTTCTGGGATTTTGGACAATAAGTTACTAACGGGGTTACATGTCACTCCAGTGCCAAAAATTCAGCGAGTTCCACGTCTTGTTATATTGCATCCTCCTCTTATTCCCTGGTTAAAACTTAATACTGACGGTCTTGCTAAAGGAAATCTAGGCCTTGCTGCTTGTGGTTGTGCTTTTAGGGATAGTTTTGGGAATTTCATTGGAGGGTACTGTCAAGGACTAGGTAAATAAAGTTCTTTCTTCTTTGAGTTAATGGCGGTCATTCTTGGGGTTAAATTGGCTTATCAATTGGGGTGGCATCATATCTGTCTTGAGAGTGATTCAACTAGTGTTTTGGCTTGTCTCTCTTCCTCTTCTTTTACTCCAACATGGTCGTTGCGTATCTTATGGGTCAATTGCCTTGAACGAACTCGTGCCATGAATTTTCTTTATTCTCATATTCTTCATGAGGGTAACGCAGTGGCTGATAAAATAACAAACTTCGGTTTGGCATCCACATTTTTAATTTGGTATGATTCTCTCCCAACTGATCTTCTCTCTTTTTTACATATGGATGCAATGAGTAATCCATACCATAGGGCGGGTTAATGAGTCTGGAGCTTATCTCTTTTCTTGATGCCATATTCACTTTGGGGAATGGAGAAAGCCAAGTCGAAGACTTTCGGCCTTATTGTTGACCAGAATGATTACTTTTCTTATGTTTTTTCTTTTGGTTTTGTATAACCCTATTCTCTTTTTATTTGTTCCGTCAGGTAACTTTCAGACATTGTAATTTTTATGGTTATTTAATTAAAATCCGGGGGTGGGGCTGAGCCTCCCAGCTAGGCTGGGTTCCAAACCCTTTAAAAAAAAGATTTAAGAGATAACGGCTTTTGTTGTTTTTATGCTTTTATTGTTTTTAAAATATATGAGCTTAATCGTCAACGGCTCATAGGTAAGATAAAACAAGTTTTCCTATTTTAATGATTATTTTAAGGTTCTTGTGACCATAATATTGTTGGTTCTTGGTAGATTATTCTTGTGAGAATACCTATGTGTTGCATATATATATATATATATATACAGTCTGTTTCTGGTGCGGACGTCCGTACGGATTTCTGCCGTTTCTCCACCATTCCAACACCGGCGACGCCGTTTCTTCTCCCTGGCGTGATCCCAGACCTCCCCCGACGATGTTGGAATGAAGAAGAAGGCCGGAGAGATCGCGATCGGAGGTCTGTGCAGCAATCTCACTAAGAACTTCACGACCGATCATGGTGGACCTCCGATCGCGATCTCTCCGGCCTTTTTCTTCATTCCAACACTGTCGGGGGAGGTCTGGGATCATGCCGGGGAGAAGAAACGGCATCGCCGACGTTTGAATGGTGGAGAAACGGCGGAAATCCGTACGGAAAACCCGTACGGACGTCCGCACCTAATAATCCTTGTATATGTATATATATCTATGTGAAAGGATATGTTATTATGATGTGTTCATTGTGTTGTTGATGATGTCACTACTCAATTGTGATTTGTTGTTTAATTAATCAAACCGGGTTCCAAGCCTTTGGTCGGATGATTGGTTACGGTTATGATGATATTATTATATTGTGTTTTGTTGTTTAGACAGTCAAACTACGTTCCAAGCCTTTGGCCGGGTGACAGGTGACGGTTAGGAAAGAGTTCTAGTGCGTCTGTCGATGTAGGTCATAGGAGGTACATTATAGGTATCTGGGACCTATGGGTACATGTATGCTGTTGTAGGTCATGGGAGGTACTTATTAGTACCTGAGACTCATGGGTAAATGTGTTTGTTGTAGGTTATGGGAGATACCTTATTGGTATCTAGGACTCATGGGTACATGTTTATTTGTAAAAGTGTTGGATATGTGGAATTAATGATCGTTCTTATATTGTTTCATGTGTTTTAATGGTTGTTGGAAATGTTGAGTTAGTTTTTGAGAATTGCTCATACGGGTTTGTTGTTTTACAACCCGGTGCACCAATTCATGGTGTAGGAGTTAGACCTGCAGGTGATGATCAGCAGGGGTGAGGTGGAGACATAGTGGCAGAGGTTTAGATGTTGAACCTTTTATTATTTTATTTTGGTAGACAGTATTAAGCTCATGTGAGTGTTTTCATTTTACTTGACTGTTCAAGTTAATGTAAGCAAGGAGATTTGTCAGTGAGTTGTGGCTTGGTTGGTTAAGATGTTTAACTGACAACTTTGAGGTCATGGGTTCAAACCTCACGACATATGTAGGGTGTGTGAGTTATTAATAAAAAAATTTAAAAAAAAAAAAAAAGCAAGGAGATTTTAATATTTGACTTAGTGTTGAGCTTTTGTTAGAATTTATATCTTCAGCCTTTGAGTTTAGTTTTTGAATTTATTGATCAGGTTTTGGGGTTATTTTTGATAGGTATATGTCCAAATTTTTGAAAATTATTTCTTCAGAAATTGTGGTGTGACAGACTAACCGTTTTCGGGGTCTTCACCTTCAGTATCAGCGTCACATGTGTGCAGTTGATGTGTCTTATATACTCATCGTTCTGTAGGAATGTCCACATTGCATGTACCACATCCTTGCATACAATCGACCAGAATCTTTGGTAAAAACATGGTGCGAAACCGTCCAGGCCCGGAGCTTTTGTTGGCTTCATCTGTTTAAGAGCTCTCCAAACCTCCTCCTCTGAAACCTCCCTCTCAAAAGCTTCATTCATCTCATCCGTAATCACTCTTGAGAAGTTTGCAGTCACCTCCTCCATTGCATTAGGGTTTGAGGTCGTGAAAAGATTATTGTAATATTGGAGGACCACTTCCTCGATATCCTCATCCTCCGCCCTCCAAATTATGTTATCATCTCATAAATCCTTTATTGTGTTCATCTTCTTTATGTTTGTGGCACTCTAGTGAAAGAAATGAGTGTTCATGTCACACTCAGCTAACCATAACACTCTGGATCATTGCTTCCAGAATACCTTTTCACAATGTAACAGCTCTTGTAACCAGGATTCTAGGTCAAGTCTCATCGGGCTAGGGTTTGTCGAGAGAGATTGATCATAGAACTCTGCAAGTTTTGCTTGAATGTCCTTTATCTCCATCTTCAGACTTCCATACTTCACCTTACTCCAACTAATCAAGGCATCACGGGTATTTGCGATTTTGTTGGACACTCTCACAAAAGGATCAGACTCAGAAACAGTTTCCCCACTAGCACTCTGCCTCTTTTAGCCAAAAAGCTTCAAATCTGAATTTTTTTTTACGTCTCGTTTTCTTTTTCTTATTTTTTCGGATTTCTAACAGAATTGGGAGGTGGTCGGATTCATTCGGATCAAGATGAACAACCCTGGATCTTGGAAATTTGTTACGCCACCCCAAACTCATTACAAATCGGTCTAGTCTTTCCTTCACAAACATGCCATGTCTATTACCCTTTCATGTAAAGCAAGGCTTTTCAGACAAAGAGCAGTCACCTAATGCATCGTTAAAATCATCCATTAACTTCCTCCTCCTAACACCTCCACTTTCCTTCTCCATCAAATTTCTAATAAGGTCCCAGGTCATCAGGTGTCTCAACTCAGCTTTAGGTTGGCCATAAATTCCTGTGAACCTCCATCGATCTTCCTTCTCCCCAATAATCACATCAATATGGGAATAATAATAAGAAAGTAGAGAAACTTTAATATCATCCTCCCAATGTAACGATAAGCCTCCCACTCTACTTCTCCTCTTCCCTTTCCTATCAATCACAACTGTACAAGGCACCGTAAACGAGTTACCCCACCCCACTTGCCTCTGAATACGCTTCATCTGTCACATCCCGACCCTTAAATTTTTACATTATTTATTAACTTGGTTATAATAAGAATTTTACCGTCTCCGTCATTGAGGTTATATTTTAATTGGTCCCTAGAGGGGTTTGGGGGACGGTTATTTTTCGGAGGATTGTTCGTAGGAGAAAATTATAATAACGGTAAAAATGATAAATTTTAGTTAGTAAAAGATAATTTTTATTGGGAAAATGCCCCTT
>NC_020491.1:21480299-21490804 GCF_000184155.1 Fragaria vesca subsp. vesca
GTAAAAATGGTAAACATTTTGCTAGTAAAAGGTAATTTTTATTAGGGTATTATTTTTCGGGGTGTTTTATTTTTGAGTTGGGTTGATATAAGCTTGGACCGGTTTGGGGTGTGAGGCCCAAACCCATTTTCTCTCCTCTCTTTTTCTTCCCGGTTCCCCTTTTCCCCGAGTCTCTCGCTGCCCGGTTTTCCGGCTGTCTTTTCGCCGCCGTCCGGCCACCGTAGGCCACCACTCCGGTCTCGTTCAGTTGCCCTCTGACCCAGCTTCCTTTCTAGGCCGGTGAGGGCTGCCCTAGCTCCGCCGTGAAGGAGTTCTTTCCCCCGAAAGCGGCGATTGCAGTGGTGGTTCCATCGTTGGAACTCCCTCCTCCGGCCACCAATCCGGGCAAGCCATATACGGTTTTGTAGGTCTCCTACCCAGCTGCCATGCCCTAAAAGGACTCACTCTGGTTCGCTTCAGGTGAGGAGAAATGTGGAGTTGAAATTTCTAGGGCTTTTTGATGTTTTTGTTCGATTGGCATAGCTAGGGTTCGATTTTGGGTTTGTGCTAGTTAAGAAAGTTGTAGAGCATGATGAGAGGATTATTCTGTCAAAATTTCATAGGAATTGGAGGTCGCCGGAATCGGCCTTCGGCCGCCGCTGCCGGCGGAGCCGCCGCTGTTTGGGAGATTTTTAGGGTTTTAAATGTGGAATATTAAGGGGAGTATATTGATGTGAGTTATGGAATTTTTGGATGAGTTTTAGATAGGTTTGTGAATTTCTGAAGTTTGGTATTTTTGGCGGTTAATTAATGTAGAATCCGGCCGTAGGATTTAAGTCAATTTCTGGGGGAGGTTGTATTTACGGCTGCCGAGTATGGTATTAAAGTTTGGGTCGTTTCGAGTGAAGAATTTCGAAGTTAGGCAATGATGAGCGGGTTTATGGCTCTCGGTTAATTTTGCCTATTTTATTTAAATATTGGATTTTTAGTTGGGAATTTAATTTTATATTTGTGCCAGGGTTTGAGGAAACCTCACTGGAGTGGCGATTTGGATTTCGTCAGGCTTATGCCTAGAGTTGTGAGTGGACTTTTATTTTAAATAATATGCATGCTATGGTTTTGGTTGAGCATTTAAAATTGTTGGAGTTTTGACGTCATTTAATTTTGACGCTTTTATTTCTCTTGGAGAGTTACCGAAAAAATAGGATTTTTCGGTGAGTATAAATATGTATATTGAGGAGAGTATGTATATAAATGCTAGCTAGCCATATGTGTCTGTCCACCTTAATGGCGTAGCATATAGCCTCATTATGCTGTGACGTGAGCTTTGGACGTGAGCGTAGTAGCCATATATGAGTGCTTAATTCATATAGGGGGTATGGACACATATTTAAACACCCGTCTGTCCACCTTAATGGCGTAGTGTAGCACCGCATTAAGGCGTGACGTAAGCGTTGGACATGAGCATAGTAGCCCTATATAGACCTATGAATTTATATAGGGAGTATGGACATGTGTAAATACATACATATATTTTAGCCTGAGAGGCTCTATTTTATAAATCTTTGGAGACTAGCCGGAGCTAGCCGTGTTATTGTCAGTTTATGAGTTGAGAGCTTTTGAGATTGTTGGATGCAGCATAATTTCTTTCGAAAATAAATGGGAATGCATAAATATTTTTAATAAATTCATTTGTGTCCACTCACTCTAACTGTTTCCAATGTTTTCCCCTAGGCTCTTGGTTTTAAAATGCTCAGTTGCAGGTTAGCATAGTTGAGGCCGAGCGTACATGGAGAAGAGGCATAGTCAATAGTATAGCTTCCGCTCATTTCTTTTTATTTCTAGTTCCTCTCCTCTCAAGTAGAGTTGCTCTGAATATTTGGTTGTTGGTTTTAGGATCTTTGTTAGATTAGTAAATCTTTATTGGGAGATGTTGTGATTTGTGGGGACCACGAAGGCTCCAGGAGTTTAAAAGGTTGGAGTTGGAACTTTTAGAAGTGCTTGCAGGTGGTTTTCTTAGGAAGGGTTGTCCATTTTCAAGGGAGGTTATGCCGATTTTTCGGTAAATTTTCCTTGGAGGTGGTCCCTGCGGGATTTACTTCGGGTTTCAGGGTGAAATTCGGGGTGTGTCCTAACAGTTGGTATCAGAGCACTAGGTTATTCGTTTCCTTTCTCTTCTTAGTACTACCTCATATTCTTGGTCATGCTTAGTGTCTATAGAGTGATGGTCCGACCGTGGCAAATCTATTAGCATTATATGCTTTAGACACTATGTGTTGATTAGGTTTGTGATGTAGTTGTTCTTCTTTTATTTATGGATAGTAGTGTGTCATAAATGTCTACATCTCTAAGACTATGCCTCCGTACGCCGACCTCTTGAGTGTTCGTCATTTGAGTTTTGAAAAGGTGTATAGTTTGCACTTATTCCAAGGTTCATTAATTTAATATGTTTGATATTAATTGTTGGAGTTGTTTTGCGAGTGGGGAACGAAAAAGCTTGTTAGCATTCCTTTCAGGTATCCAATGATTGATTAGGTTAAGATTAAGGTTACATATTAAGATGCTTTGGTGAGCATCTTGTGCAAATTTGTTGGGTGAAATGTTGATGATTAATGCCTTGGAGTTGTCCATTTTTAGTGGGCAAGATTGGAGTAAAAAAAAAAAAAAATTTTGATTGAGGGGAGATTTTGGTATTGAGTTACATGACTTTTGAGAGAGTCGAGTTGGAAGGAAAGTTTGAAGTAGTGGTGTATTCTTCTCATGTAAAAGTTAGTTGAAATGATGAGGTGAGGTATCCAATGGTAATTCAAAGGGGTACCTATATGAGTTGTTGAGGACCCTAGTCTTGGATTAAATAAGGTTTTAGGGAATTTGTGGCTAGTAATTGGGTGGTAAGGCATTGCTGCATAAAGTCCTAAATGTCAATTTAAATAAGTCATGATTGAAGGCCAATTTGCCGACTATGTTTATCCGCAGTAGAAAGCAGTTGGGAACATTTTGGAATAAGGCTGGTTATGTCAGCACATATTCTGGTTCCTACAACTCTAATTATGGATAAGTTTTTATCTTTTGAGCAATTTATTAAGATGGTGGTGGTAATATCTTTTGGAAATGACGGATAATAATAGTCGATGAATAGTAAGATTTCTGATGATTTTGGTCTCTATTGTGGGTTAGTTGAAGTTTGTTAAAGCACAAAGTGTAATGGCTTGGATTGCTTTTCCTTGGGTTAGTTTTTCAAAAGTCATTGGTCAGTGCGTTGTGACAACTTCTTGTTGTGCCGCAGTCGGGGAATTTTAGAAATTGATTGGTGGCACTAAATGTTTTGAGTTTCAAGCAAGTTTGGAATCGTGGAGTGAGATGTCAGTTATATTATTTTAATTGTGGGGCCATTATGGTTTCTTTCAGAATTCCAGGTGTTGAAGTTTGGTTTCCAGATTTGTTGAGTGTTTGGGAAGATGATAATGTAATGGAATTGAAAAGTAATGGTGGAGTGAGAGCGGGATGGTTGTGGTCACTCCAGTTTTATGACAACACCTGGTGAATTTATTACGTGTTGTCATAGGTAATCTATAGCAGTTGTGTGGAGTTGGTGGAAGTGGTAGCAGTGGAATAAAAACCCACTGGATCATAGAGCAAGAGTGCGTGGGTGTCCAAAGTAATTTTTAAGCACTGTCATTCCGGGCGGTTGATTTAAGTCTTGACTTTGTGATCGAAGTTGGTTATTGACATCACTTCGTTCGCAATGGGTGACTAACTACGACACAACAATGGGAGGATCTGTTCTCACCTTATTTCTAATTCGGTGAGATGGAGTAAAGTTTTGGTTTTGGTGTGTGTGGGAATATTTAAATTATTCCTACTGTAATTTTTGGGTAGCATCCTCAGAGCTTGAAATTATGGAATGCGAATTCAACGTTTCAATTTGAAGGGTAGAGATTCTGGTTATTTTGTTGAAGTTTCGAGGTAAATGATAAATTGGTAGTTGTGTCGTAGTCATGGATCCAGAATAAATCTAGTGGTGATCCCAGGTGAGCTGGAGTTCATTTAAGCAATGAATCTTGGTGCCGTAAATCCTATGTGGTAATTTGAAAGTTGCATGGTGATGTTGATTTGTTGGTTTGTGTCGTTATAGGTTTATTTCCTGATGTAGCTTTATGGAAGAAGGTTTTCCCTTGTTGACTCAAGAAGCTTTTCGAGTCAAAGTTTATTAAGAGATTTAATATGGCGAATAGTAGATTTATGGATAAATTGATAAACGTCTCTTCTCGTGATCGTATTGTGGTGGGACCACTCATTGATCCAAGTTTGATTTGGGAGGTCTTCGTTATTTAGTTGTGCGATCATCCGTTGGTGTCAGGATGATTAGTGGAGGTTTCTAGTGCGATTTCGAAGCGGGTTTTGGCGGATATCGGAGATTTGTGGAGCTTTTGAGCTCGAAATTAGAGGACTTGCCTTTCGTGTGCTTTAAGTCATTTCTTCTGGAACTTGAGCTGAGTTTTAGCCATGAGTTTTTATTCTTGCTTGAATTCATAGTTTTCGTTGGATGATGAATCACAAAGTGTAGTAGTGGGCCTGATATGGAAATTAATTTTTTATATTCGATGATTAATCTTGATGCTACGAGCTCGATTTATCGGAGAATCTTTTTGGTGGGAAGCCGTGGCCCTGGGAGGCGTAGGAGACTTGAGCATATCTGATTTTCAGATCGTTTTCTGCTATCGGATTAATTATTATTGGAGGTAGAAAAGAAGTGTGTTTGTCGAGTTTAAAGGTTTTGATATTTAGAATCATTCTTATGGAACGGCTAGAGTGAGCCGTGTGCTTTTAATTATTGAATTCGGGGTCGCGGTTGTACCCGAATAAGTAGCATGGCTGAAGATGTAAATTTTTGTCAATGCTTAAGGAAGGTGTTCTATTTATGTGGATTTCAACGTCAAGTTGGGCATAATTAGTTAGTTTTTGCTTATGGCGAGCAATGAGGATTATCCAGTTTCCACATGTTAGTCATGTTTCAAATTATCTTCTGGTTTGTGGTAAAGAGAATAATGGAGATAGCAGAATCAGGAGAGAGTTGGAAATTCCCCATAAGCTGCTAGTTTGTGGTGCTCAAAATGGTATTGTAATAGTTTTGGTGGAGAGACCTAAGTGTAGTAGTATTGAGCTTTTCATAATGTCATTTCGAGATTCGAGGTTTTCATATGTTGGTGGACTGGTCACTTAGGCAGAGCAAGGTTGGCTTGTGGACTTACGAGAGCTTTGACTCCGTGAAAGACTTTGCGAAGTGTCTCGGTACTTGAAGTGATTGTTGCAGTTCTGCAGTGTGTGCATCCTTAAAAATCTGTTCAATTAGCGGGTCTTAATTTTGACCCCTATGAACATGTGGGAATGTGTGAACTTTAGTTTCCTAGCAAGTGGGCTTCTTTGTCGAGCTGTGAGCAGCGTAATGACGAGGTTGTTGCGTGACGTTAAGAGATTTGAGCCTGATGGTGATAGCAAATTTATGTGCTTTATTTGAGTTAGCTATTTCCATTGCTCTAGAAAGAGTGGGCATACTTACGGGTACTCATACTCTGGAGCAAGTATCACTGAACCCATTTACGTGTAAACGTTAGTGGTAGTTCAACGAAGGATTTAGAGTCTTTGATAAGATTTAAAATAATTCAGGATTAAAATAAAAAAGGTTAAAGGAGTCCGAGATACACTCAAAGCAGCTCGTAGTAGCCAAAAGAGTTATAAAGATGTCCGCAGGAAGGACCATGAGTTTCAAGTGAGTATTTGGGGTGTTTTTCGAAATTGTCTCCTTGGAAAGGGGTGGTACGTTTTGGTGACGTGAAAAGCTTGGTCCGAGATTTATTGGTCCTTCTGGGTTTTAAGATCAAGTTGGCTCTCTTGTGTATTGATTAGTTTCACCTCCGGAGTTATCCAAGATACATAATGTGTTTCAGGTATCCATGCTTCGCAAGTTTATTGCCGATTTCTCTCATGTGTTGCAAGAGCAGCCGATTAATTGGAAAAAGTTTTGACCTATCATGACGAGCCGATTCAGATTCTGGACCCAAAGGAGCAAGTGCTTAGAAGCAAATCATTTACTCTTGTTAAAGTTCTATGGAGGAGTCATCAAGTAGAGGAAACTACTTGGGAATCAGAGGAGCAAATGATGCAGCAATATCCCTATCTCTTCAAATGTCAGGTATGTAAATTTCGAGGACGAAATTTTATAAGGAGAGGAGAATTGTCACATCCCGACCCTTATATTTTACCTTATTTACTAGGTTGGTTATAATAAGAATTTTACTGTCTCCGTCATTGAGGTAATAGTTTAATTGGTCCCTAGAGGGGTTTCGGGGACGATTATATGCGGAGGATTATTCGTTGGAGAAAATTATGACGAGGGTAAAAATGGTAAAATTTTTGCTAGTAAAAGGTAATTTTTATTAGGGTATTATTTTTCGGGGTGTTTTATTTTTTGAGTTGGGTTGATATAAGCTTGGACCGGTTTGGGGTGTGAGGCCCAAACCCATTTTCTCTCCTCTCTTTTTCTTCCTGGTTCCCCTCTTCCCCGAGTCTCTCGCTGCCCGGTTTTCCTGCTGTCTTTCCGCCGCCGTCCGGCCACCATAGGCCGCCACTCTGGTCTCGTTCAGTTGCCCTCTGACCCAGCTTCCTTTCTAGGCTGGTGAAGGCTGCCCTAGCTCCGCCGTGAAGGAGTTCTTTCCCCCGAAAGCGGCGACTGCCGTGGTGGTTCCATCGTTGGAACTCCCTCCTCCGGCCACCAATCCGGGCAAGCGATATACGGTTTTGTAGGTCTCCTACCCAGCTGCCTTGCCCTAAAAGGACTCACTCTGGTTCGCTTCAGGTGAGGAGAAATGTGGAGTTGAAATTTCTAGGGCTTTTTGATGTTTTTGTTCTATTGGAATAGCTAGGTTTGGATTTTGGGTTTGTGCTAGTTAGGAAAGTTGTAGAGCATGATGAGAGGATTATTCTGTCAAAGTTTGGTATTTTTGGAGGTTAATTATTGTAGAATCCGGCCGTATGATTTAAGTCAATTTCTGGGGGAGGTTGTATTTACGGCTGCCGAGTATGGTATTAAAGTTTGGGTCGTTTCGAGTGAAGAATTTCAAAGTTAGGCAATGATGAGCGGGTTTATGGCTCTCGGTTAATTTTGCCTATTTTATTTAAATATTGGATTTTTAGTTGAGAATTTAATTTTATATTTGTTCCAGGGTTCGAGGAAACCTCACTGGAGTGGCGATTTGGATTTCGTCAGGCTTATGCCTAGAGTTGTGAGTGGACTTTTATTTTAAATAATATGCATGTTATGGTTTTGGTTGAGCATTTAAAATTGTTGGAGTTTTGATGTCATTTAATTTTGACGCTTTTATTTCTCTTGGAGAGTTACCGAAAAATGAGATTTTTCGGTGAGTATAAATATGTATATTGAGGAGACTATGTATATAAATGCTAGCTAGCCATATGTGTCTGTCCACCTTAATGGCGTAGCATATAGCCGCATTATGCTATGACGTGAGTGTTGGACGTGAGCGTAGTAGCCCTATATGAGTGCTTAATTCATATAGGGGGTATGGACACATATTTAAACACCCGTCTGTCCACCTTAATGGCGTAGTGTAGCATCGCATTAAGGCGTGATGTGAGCGTTGGACGCGAGCGTAGTAGCCCTGTATAGACCCATGAATTTATATAGGGAGTATGGACGTGTGTAAATACATACATATATTTTAGCCTGAGAGGCTCTATTTTATAAAGCTTTGAAGACTAGCCGGAGCTAGTCGTGTTATTGTCAGTTTATGAGTTGAGAGCTTTTGAGCTTGTTGGATGCAGCCTAATTTCTTTCGAAAATAAATGGGAATGCATAAATATTTTTAATAAATTCATTTGTGTCCACTCACTCTAACGGTTTCCAATGTTTTCCCCTAGGCTCTTCGTTTTAAAATGCCCAGTTGCAGGTTAGCATAGTTGAGGCCGAGCGTACATGGAGAAGAGGCATAGTCAATAGTATAGCTTCCGCTCATTTCTTTTTATTTCTAGTTCCTCTCCTCTCAAGTTGCTCTGAATATTTGGTTGTTGGTTTTAGGATCTTTGTTAGATTAGTAAATCTTTATTGGGAGATGTTGTGATTTGTGGGGAGCACGAAGGCTCCAGGAGTTTAAAAGGTTGGAGTTGGAACTTTTAGAAGTGCTTGCAGGTGTTTTTCTTAGGAAGGGTTGTCTATTTTCAAGGGAGGTTATGCCGATTTTTCGATAAATTTTCCTTAGAGGTGGTCCCCGCAGGATTTACTTCGGGTTTCAGGGTGAAATTCGGGGTGGGTCCTGACATTACTTGTCTGACCCACAGTATCTATTATTTTCAAGACCAAAATCCCTTCTAGCTTATAGTATAACAGCCTCCCCGCAGATTTCAAATTTCTGTTTCAAAGAGAGAGAAAGCTACAGAGCGAGAGAGATCGATCGAGCGAGCGAGAGAGAGAGAGATCAAGCGAGCGAGCGACAGCGCGGTTGTCGTCGACGTTTTCTGACGAATATCCGGCGAGATCGATCAGGATCGCTTAGTTGATGGAGCGAGATCGATCTTTAGTTTGCTCGTTACTTCCTTCTCGGTTTGTTTCTCCTTTCTTCTTCTTTCGTTCTATTTGTTTTGAATTTAGTTGGATTTAGATTTATTTTCGTTTTTGTTTTGGTGAAGCTGTTTGTTTTGAATCCTTTTTGTTCTATCTGCTAGGTTGTAGTCTGTTGTTAGGTTTTACTAGTTGTCAATAATTGTTGATTATTTGTGTTTGCTGAACTTTGTTGATCTTCCCTTTTGCACAGCATCTGTTTTGAAATATTTCTGGAAATTATGATATGGTTACTAGGGGTCGGTAACTAGTTTGGGTGGTCAATAATTATGTTTGAACTGTGTTTTGGTGTGAGTAATTGTTGTTTTATTGTGCTTTATTTGTTTTTCAAGCATCATGTTTCAGTTTTCAAGCTGTCTAGTAGTTGTGACCTAAGTTATTGGGGGTTAATAACTGGTTTATTTTGTTTGTTTATATTTAGGAATGTTGGTGATTCTTTAATTGCTCAGTTTATCTATACTGGAAACGGATTTTATCTTCAACTGAATGATCTTATGAGGTTTTCTGACTTGATCGACACCATTCGTCGACGATTTAGGTTTTCTTCCAGTGATGTTTTTCATCTGCAATACTCCTCTCTTGGTTGTCCTGTCATCTATTTGTACAGTGACCTTGATTTTAAAATGCTATTTTGCTGTGCAAAAATATATAAATTGGATCATGTAGATGTGAATTTTGTTAAGGATGTTGGCAGTAGCTGTTCATCTAAGAGTGTTTTATTTGATGAAAGCTTTTCTGAAATCATTGATGAGAATAATTATTTAGATGATGGATTTAAAGATGGACCTACAAAGTCATATTTGTCAGATGATTGGGGTTCTTACCTTTTACACAAGGGGCAGAAGTTTGAAAGTGTTCAGGATTTTCGAGATAAACTTAGGAAGTATGCGGTTCAAACTGGTTTTTGTTATGTGCTACCTAATGATTCACTCTATGTCAGAGTTGTTTGTGAAAATCATGGAAGTGAAAAATGTGGCTGGGAAGTAATTTGATTTGTGGCTCCTATAAATAATTGTTTTTATATTAAGGAGTTTAATAACATACATACTTGTAAAGGTGTGCTTAGGAATCAAACTCATGGGCAGTTAGGGTCCAAAATAGTTAGTACATGCATTGAGTCCAATGTGTTCCTTAACCTTGGTTTGAAGCCTGCTGATATTATGAGTAATTTCAAGTCTACTTATGGTTTTGAAATTAGTTATAAAGTTGCTTTAAGAGCAAAGAAAAGGTGTTTGGAAAAGATGTATGGCTCTGATTCTGATTCCTTTTCGATGTTAAGTTGGTATAAGGATGCTGTTTTGGAGACTAATCCAGGGTCTTCCTTTGTCCTTAAAGTTGAGGAGAATACTAATAGGTTCCAAAGGGTTTTTGTAGCTTATGGAGGCCAAGTCGAGGGTTTCAAGTTCAGTCTCCCTATTTTATATGTGGATGGTACATTTGGAAAGAGCATTTACAAGGGTCAGATTCTTTCTGCCACTGGAAGAAATGGAGACAAAGGTACCCCCGATAAATTATTAACCCCCAGTAATTGTTTTTCAGCTTTATGTTTGTGTTGAAATTGTTTTCATTTATTATTTTTGTTTGTTAAATTCACATTTTGGAGCGGAACGCTCCCGTTGGCGGTGCAGCGGCACGCTGCTTTATAAGTTATTGACCCCCAATAACTTTTTATTTATTTTTGTTTGTGCAGGTTTCTTCCCTTTAGCCTTGTGTATCTGTGACTCAGAGACTGAAGACAACTGGTTTTTTTTCTTCAAGCACCTAAAGGCTTTGCTGGAACCGCAGGGAAGGGTAATCACCTTTATCAGTGATCGTGGTGGTGGGTTGTTGAAGGCTTTTAATCAAGTGTTTCCTGGTAATCCTCATCTCTTTTGTTTCCATCATTTGAGAT
>NC_020491.1:21491690-21495597 GCF_000184155.1 Fragaria vesca subsp. vesca
CAAAATGAAAGTTTTGTTGGCATTAACTCAATAAATGAAGGGAATTACAAAGGTGTGGTAGTTTTACTTACAGCTGCTTCCACATCAAGGAATCCCACTCGGATGCCTGACCTCTTTGCTTTTTCCTTTAACATTTGAATATAAATCTTGAGAACCTGCATTCAATTATATATTTTCAGAAAATCACACATGAAATTTAAGGACAGAGACTTTTTTCCCAAAAATAATTGCACCCAGTTTGGATTACTGGGTGTCAGTAAGTGGTTATCCTTACATCAGTTGTAAGCTCTCCTTCCTCTATTATTGTCTTCAAGTCCTCCTTTGTGATCTGAACTATTAAAGAAGGATCTTGCCAATATACATAGCTGTTCAATCCAAAACAATTGAAATAAGAAATAAGATACTCAAATCTTTATAAAGAAGGGAAGAAGTAAAAACAACATATATACTTACTCTTTGTTTGCTTCTTGATTTGTTTTGAACCAGCTCTCATAATGCATTGCCACGTCCTTTTCTAGAGTCGTCCATGTCTGCGTTGTGCATTTGACTTTGTCAATAACTATGTTGTGATTTTTGGATATGTTCCTTCTGGCTGGTTGGTTCTTCTTTGGCTTAAGGTCTTCAGGTGTGCCATACTCCCATTCTTCTTGTTGCTTTTTTGTTGCATCCCTTTTGTTAACCTTCACATTTCTCTCTATCGAAAGGGGCTGAACAACTTTCTTCTTTACTCGTGCTTCTTCTTTCTCAACAACAGAAACAAAATCATCCATGGAAGAATTGATTTCTTCTTCAGTCTGTTCAATGTAGACCCACGGCTTCTTCTTATATGTCTTCAGACTTTCATTTTCCTTCACCTTTTCTTGTTGTTGCTGCTGCTTCACTATGTCCATGACCACTGTCTGAATTATTTCTTGACACATAGTCGATTCTTCTTGTTCTGCACCATATCCCATCACAATCGTTTGGATTGGTATTGCAGGTGTTGCTCCACATGACTGCACATATGAAAACAAAAAAATGGAATTACTATGTGTCAGTAATTGAATTACTATGGGTCAACTATGGGTCAGTTATTAGGATCTTACATCTTCAGGTGTTGAAGTCTGACGAGCTCGAGAATGTGCGTCAACTGTATTTGGTTCATTCTTCTCAAGGTGTTCATTTGGAGCTGCTACTACCATTTGCATCTTCAAGGGAATATTTTTCTTCTTGGTCTTTTTGGCTTTTGCTTTTTTTAAAGACTCTCGAAGCTCCTTGTTTTCCTTCTATAGCTGCTCTATGTGGATGTCAGCAGCTTTCACCTTAGTCAACAGTTGTGCATTCTTTTCCAGGAGCTCTTCATTTGCTTTTGTAAGTTTTTCAAGCTTCTCCTTCAAGGTTTTTTCAGGTTGCTTCCTCTCCAAATCTCTCATCAGAGCTCTCAAATTTCCAGACATTAATATCAATTGTTCTTCTTCCTGCTGGCTTGATTGAGGCACCTGCAATCATAATAACAAATAGCATCAGATAACTGGTTACTGACCCCTAGTAACTGGTTACTGACCCATATCAAACAGTTTCTAAATCCTAGTAACTAGTTACTGGCCCGTAGAAACTAGTTACTGACCCATACCAAACAGTTTCTAACACCCAGTAACTGGTTACTGACCCATATCAAACAGTTTCTAACACCTAGTAACTGGTTACTGACCCCTAACAAACAGTTTCTAACACCTAGTAACTGGTTCCTGACCCATATCAAACAGTTTCTAACACCTAGTAATCAATCAAATATATGAAAAAATTCTAAGTTACCCATTCGTTGAAGCTTGGTGTGTAGTCTTGTTCCTCCATCATACAGTCTTGTTCCTCCATCTCATTATCATCAGTTTCGTCTTCCCATGGACCTTCTCTTATAAGATCCTGATATATTTCAAAATATAAAAAAAACAAAAAAGTTAGATTTTTGAATATCATAAAAATCTGATGTCTTGAAAGTTAGAAATAAAACTTTACCTCGACAAAGGTAGGCTTCTTCTGTACATCCTTGCTGTCAAATATTTCTTTGATGCTCCATCTGACAAACCTTGGTGTGCTCGTCTCATTTCTAGTGATTCTGTTTCTGACCCTTGTCTTCTCAAGAAACCAATACACAACCAGAAGAATGCATCCACTGTATATTTGAGCCTTGTCCTTTCTGTATTTGTAAATGCCATCCTTCAAGAAATCAAGCACCATCTTTGACCAGTTGTATTTGTTAATTTCTTCAAGGTTTTCACAGATTATTATCAACTCCCAGTCCAGATGTGTTCCTGATCTGCTGAAGAAGAACACTGCAAGCAGATACATTAGGATCAGGGATGCTATTTTTCTGCATCTTGATTCTTCTCGGGCTTATTAAGCTCAGCACTCAACTCAGTCTCAAGCTGTGGCCTCTTGATGTTGTCCTTAGATATCCTACCCTTTTCAAAATATTTAGAGTCTGGCCATTTGTTCCTCGGAGGCTTGTTTTTCAAATCCACCACCTCCCCTTTTGTAGATATGTGGAATAGGGAATAGACGTCATCTACTGTGATCTCTGCTTCAATTTCCCCAAAGATGAACTTGTTTTTTTCTTTGTTGTAATGCTTCATAATGAGTTCAAAATCCAACTCATGCTTCTTCACTTATCTCTCAGTCAGCTTCTCATTCTTGAGCACATCAATTGTATCCCAAAATGTTGTTTGGGCCAGCAAATCCCACCTTCTTTGAGGGATTTTCTCCTTTTATCTGTGCATCAATATGTAGAACGAATGAAGAGCACACTTCTGCTGCTGGACCTTTATCTTCAACTCTGCATCATCTTCTTCTTCTGAATTTTCTTCAAGAACAGACTTTGTGACAGTTTTTTGCTTCTTGTTCTCCTTGTTCTTTTTTGGTCCCTGTGATTTCCTTTTCTTGCCAGCTGCTCTTTCCTCAAGGAAGTAATGTTCAGTTGTTTCTTCATCATCACTGCTTTCCTGAATGACCATTTTCCAGTCACTTCTTCTCTACTTCTTTATTCTTTTAAACTTTTCTCCTATGACTTCGTCTGAGAAGATCGAAGGTTGTTCAGAACCACTACTCCGTTCAGCATCTTCCTCAGAGGAGGAACTAACAACTTGTTTCCCCATTCTGCATATATAGATGTTAAATTGTTAGTTACTAAGCACTCACCAACATTACAAACCCCTAATAAGTTGATTACTGACCCCTAGTAACCAGTTACTGACCCTTAGTAACTGGTTACTGACCCCCAGTAAGTGTTTATTTGTGCTCAATAATCAACACAACAGTTTCAAATCAACAATTACAATTCAAAAATATATCAAAGGGGCTTATATCAATGTGGTTTTGTCATACTTAACTTCACTTTCTTCCAACCTCACTAATTACTACCCCCCAGTAATTGATTATTGGGGGTCGGTAATCAACACAACAATCCCCTTTTCTGCATTTTAACACTCTATACACAAAATTGAACAACAAAAGAACATCATACACAAAATTGAACAACAAAAGAACATTAATCTGAATCTCTAACATTTTCCAATTCTGAAAAAAAACCCTAGGTTTTCGCTTTCACTTTCTTCTCTTAAATCTCTAAATCAAGCTTCAAAATCATCATTCGTGTCTTAAATAGTCGAATTACAAGCATAATAATGAAATGTAATTCGGAATTGGAGATTTGTTTACCTGTTCGTCTTGGTAGTTCTTGCCTTTGAATTCGGTCCGGTGAGAACGAGCGACTGTCCCGACGAAAGCAATTCGGTCCGGCGAGAACGAGCGACTGTTCTGACGAAAGCTCGACTATTCGAAGCTTGATTTTGGTGAATCTGGGCTTGTGCTAGAGAGAGAGAGAGAGAGAGAGAGAGAGAGAGAGAGAGAGAGAGAGAGAGAGAGAGAGAGA
>NC_020491.1:21495617-21509267 GCF_000184155.1 Fragaria vesca subsp. vesca
AGAGAGAGAGAGAGAGCGATAGCAGTTATGGTGTCTTGGAGAGAGAGCGCGACAACCGTTGGGGTTTAGAGGGAGGGGGCAGTTACGAATTAATGATGGGTAGTATTGTCCTTTTGGTAACAATCATTGGAATGGGCTATGAGATAAGACTTTAATTGGAATGGGCTTTAGTTTTCAAATATTTGGGCATTAGGGCATTTTCCCTTTTTTATTAGGGTATTATTTTTGGGGTGTAAATTTTGGAGTTGGGTTTTGTTATAAAGGGTTGGACTGGGTATTGGAGGCCCAAATCCTATTTTCTCTTCTCTCTTTCTTCTCTTCTCCCTCTTGGTACTCTCTCCCCCGAAACTCCCTCCCGCAGCCGGACTTCCCGTCGCCGTCCAGCCGCCTTTCGTCGCCGCTCCGGTCCCAAACGGTCGGCCTTTGACCCAGCTACCTTCCTGGACCTGTGACAGCCCCCCTAGCGCCGCCGTGAGAGAGAAACGACGCCCGGAACAGCTAGCTGTCGTGGTGGTTTTCTCGCCGGAACTTCCTCCTCCGGCCGCCATAGCTGGAGCTGCTTGGCTCGAAAGAAAGCCCTCCTCCCGTGCAGCAACCCCTCCAAAGGTCTCACCCTCTCTTGAGCTAGGTAAGGAGATGTGTGAATTGAATTTTCTAGGGTTTTTTAGGACGTTTTGGTTCGATTACCCTAGTTAGTCTTGGAATTGATGTTTGTGCTAGTTAGGAAAGTTGTAGAGGGGGTTGAGAGGAAGATGCTGACAAAATTTCACAGGCATTGGAGGTCGCCAGAGTCAGCCTCCGGCCGCCGCTGTTTGGGAGATTTTTATGGTTTTAAATGTGGAATATTAAGGGGAGTTTATTGATGTGAAGTATGAAATTTTTGGAGGAGTTTTGGATGGGTTTGTGATTTTCCGAAGTTTGGTATTTTTTGCGGTTAATTAATATAGAATCCGGCCGTAGGATCTAAGTCATTGTTCTGTGGGAGGTTGTGTTACGACTGCCGATTTTGGTATTAAAGTTTGGATCGTTTCGATTTAGGAATATCGAAGTTGGTTACAGCTCATATTTATTTTGCCTATTTTTGAGTAAGTATTGGATTTTTGGTTGGTAATTTAATTATATATTTGGAACAGGTCGTGAGGACGCTCGAGCAGAAGAGGCCCCAGAGCAACATCAGGCTTAGGCCTAATCTGTGAGTGGACTTTTGTTTTAAATAATATGCATGCTATGGTTTACGGATGAACAATTAATTTTATTGGAGCATTTTGACGTCATTTTAATTTTGACGATTTTATTTCTCTTGGAGAATTACCGAAAAATGGGATTTTTCGGTGAGTATAAATATGTTTATTGAGGAGAGTATGTATATAAATGCTAGCTAGCCATATGTGTCTGTCCGCCTTAATGGCGTAGCATATAGCCGCATTATGGTGTGACGTGAGCGTTGGATGTGAGCGTAGTAGCCCAATACGAGTGTTTAATTCATATAGGGGGTATGGACACATATTTATACACCCGTCTGTCCACCTTAATGGCGTAGTGTAGCACCGCATTAAGGCGTGACGTGAGCGTTGGACGCGAGCATAGTAGCCCTATATAGACTCATGAATTTATATAGGGAGTATGGACGTGTGTAAATACATACATACATTTCAGAGCCTGGGAGGCTCGATATTTTATAAGATAAAAGTTTTATCGCTTGCAGCATGCATTCGATTTTTCCTTAGAAATTGATTTGGGGAAACATAAATATTTTTATTTATTAATTTATCTTTATCCACTCACTCTAACATTTTCAAATGTTTTCCCCTGAGCCATTCGTTTTCAAATGCCCAGTCGGCAGAGTTCAGGTTGGATCTAGTAGGAGGCGAGGCATAATCACCCGCATTTCCACCACTTTTCACCAGTAGGTTACGTGTTTAACCTACTCGTGTTTTCTTCCTTCCGCTAGTGTCTAGTAGCTCTGAATACTTTGGGATTAATGTAAATTATTTCGGTGGTGTGCTCGGTCTGTTGATTTCTGTTTAGAGTATCTGAAGGATAGGGTTTAATGTTTACGCTGGATATTTATGTGATGTTTGGATGTTGTTGTATTGTTATTTTGTGGCGGTTGTGTTTGCGGGGAGCGGATAGCTCCAGGAGTTAAGGTTGGATGTGTTTTAGTAGGTGTGTAAATTTGAAATTTTTCAGGTTAGGGTTCTCCATTTTCAAGGGAGGTTTTGCAAATTTTTCGATAAATCTTTCCTTGGGAGTGGTCCCCGCAGGACTTACTCCGGGTTTTAGGGTAAAATTCGGGGTGGGTCCTGACACCATCTCTACCATTGTACACTTTGTCTCGCTTAAAAAAACTAGTTTGGGAATTGTTAGAGATCTTATCTCTGTAAGCCCTTTAACTGTCCAAGGGTTCCCAATCCCTTAGCAGTTCCAACACAAAGCATTCATGACTCGTAATGGGTCGAAACCGGACTCATCACGGAGGAACGTTTAGGAGTACGCCCAAAACTCAATTTTGAAGTTTTTATCGCCACGCTGACCTACCCTTCCTTGCTCATCACGTAACCTTTCTTCTTCGGGGAAGGGCTATTAGTCTTGGACCTGAACTTGGCTCTAGAGAATGCGGCCCGAGGCCCACTCTTTAGCTCATCATTCACGGGCTCCTTATTTGACTTTTTTGAAACTCTAATCCCTGATTTGTTGGCTTGGAAAGCACCACAAATGTTGGAGGTCAACCGTTACAGTGTTTCCTCCTGATCTCTCTCCTCAAAATCCTCTAAAGATTCACCCCTCACCTCAAGCTGTCTATCCCTTCGAATCTTGCTTGCTGTAAAAGCTTTCTTTTTATTGACCCCAGAATTTGCACCCTTAGTTAATGCCAATGAAGGTGAAGGAACTTCCAAATTCGGACCTTCGGTCGCCACCATTGGATCTCCCAGCTCCGCCGCACTGGAAATTAATTTCCGGCGTTTTTTTACCGATCCAACTTTTCCCTCATCAGATATCTCACTTCCTTCTATTTCTATTGCATTCTTTGAATCCCTCTCCGGCACCGAATTCTAATCATCTTCCTCCATTTTAACCTTGGATCTGACTAATCCAGAAGTGGGAAAATCTGGAGCCTGCATTACCCAGCCAGATTTTTTTTCCAGATGTAATCTAAACCTCCATCCTCCAGATCTAGAGCACCTTCCTCCTCCTCTGAAGCAAGCTTTGAACGTAACCATTCCTCCTTCTCAGCGTTGAGAAGATTGGTTCAAAAATAATACCAGCTGCTTTCATTGGACAAGCATTCCCTGCGTGGTCAAGCAATCCACAGAACAAACAGAAATGGGGCAAGTGTTCATATTCTAGGTCATATTGACGACCAATTGATTCTCCTACCGGTCTGAAGTTAATATGCCTCTTCAAAGGTTCTACAATAGTTACTCCTACCCTGATCCTCAGAAAGCTACCTAACAAACCACCACCGCGGCCTCTCAAGGAGCGAACATGAGTTCCTATCGCACCTCCAATGCATTTCTCAATCTCCTCTCGTCTCTCATCCTCTAAGTAGAAGGGTGGTATCCCTCGTATACGAATCCAGAAGAGTTGTTGATGATAGGGCTGAGCATGGACTAGATGGGACTAGATTAGGCTAATCCCGCGGCCCATTTCAAACATTGCACTCGGGACGGGATGGGACGGGCCTGGTCCTGTCCATCTCATACCAAAACTAGAAAATAAAATAAAAATTGATTGTCTTACATTATGATGTTAACTTACATACCACTTTTTCACCCGGAGAGTTTGCCATGCCCTTGGAGCTTTCCTGAATAGGAGCCAAAGTGGACAACAAAACCTCCAAAAGTATGAATATTGCGGACTTGAAATGAGCCAAAGTCTCCTTGTAGTGATCCAGTGAGATCATTACCGTTTAACAACTATCACTATGTTTTCCTCTTCAAGTTTCTGAAAGTCATGCACTTTATGTTATTACATATAAAATAGTGTAAACAGCCAAGTCATATTTTGCAAAGTTTACATGAGAACCATTATTCACGATACAAGCTCACTTGATAGTTTGAAAAATAATGCAGCATTTTAATTGTTACGATATTTCTTCGAATGAATATTATTCAACAAAGACCTACCTCTAACAACAAATTACTTGTCAGCCCAGACACACAAAAGTCATCATATAAAGAATAGCATGAATTTCATAAGATTTTAAATACCGTTTCTTGTTATTTGATCACGATTGCGAATGAAATGAGGTTTGATTTGTCGTTTGACTGATTGAGATTTAGTATTAGGGTTGATAAATTAATGGTTGAGATGAATACTCAACGATTAATATTACTTCTAATTTATACACGGAACAAGACGGGCCTTACGGGCCTCAAACTATTAGTCCCACGACCCGTACCGTGTTTATTCTAATGGGACAGGATGGGACGGGCCTAGTGTTTTTAGATTTAAATTTGTCTCGTCCAGTCAAATTTTAGGCCGGGACCGGGACGAGATCAGGATTTAGGTTTTTTATGCCCAGCTCTATTTGATGACGCGAAACCCTAAGCGAGTCCTCGTGACCATCAGTAACTGTAATAGCGAATAGAGCTTTCTCAAAGGCCCATGGAGCACCACCAACCACCCATTTTAGATCGGCCGCCCTCTGGAAAGAGAAAAGGAATCTTCTTCCCCCGTCAAGAGCTGAAACTACCATGAGGAATTTCTCGGCCTAATCCGCAGTCAGGATCCACAATGAGCGCATCATAGAGATAAGGGCCTCCCTCCTATAGTTCTTCGTCGTCAACAGTTCTCCTACAAGGTAGAAACGATGCTCCCTCTCTTCTCCACCTGGGCAGGGAGCACTACTTCCATAGTGTCAACTTCCGAGGGTCTATTATGAAATAAAGATTTTATGACCGGATTTTCAAAACTCATTGTCACATCCCGATTCTTAAATTTTTACATTAATTACTAGCTTGGTATTTAATAAGAATTTTACCATCTCTGTCAATGAAATTATAGTTTAATTGGCCCCTAGAGGGGTTTTGGGGGACGATTATTTCGGAGAGTTATTCGTAGGAGAAAATTTTGACGACGGTAAAAAGGGTAAATTTTGACTAGTAAAAGGTAATTTTTTAGTGGGGTATTATTTTTGGAGTTAGGTTTATTTTTGGTGTGGGTATATTAGTGTTGGACCGGTTTGGGGAGGCCCAAACCATTTCTCTCCTCTGTTTCTTTCCTTCTTCTTCCCGATCTTCTCACTTCTTCATTGCCTTGCCAGACTCCTCACGCCTGCCTGCCGCCGTCCGGCCGTCCCAGACCATCGCTCCGGTCCCGGTCGAACCCCTCTCTCCTCCCCTCTCTCCCTAGGTCGGTGAGCAAGCCCACAGCGCCACCGAACGGAAGGAAACTCCTCCGAGGAGCCAACTGTGCTCTTGCCGAAACTCACTCCTCCGGCCGCCATAGCCGGAGCTGCTTGGCTCTTGGCTCGAAAGAAAGCCCTCATCCTGTGCAGCAACCCCTCCAAAGGTCTCACCCTCTCTTGAGCTAGGTAAGGAGTTATTTGGTGTTGAAGCTCTAGGGTTTTCTAAGATGTTTTCATTTGATTATCATGGTTAGGCTTGGAAATGGGTGTTGTGCTAGTTAAGAAAGTTGTAGAGGGAGTTGAAAGGAAGTTGCTGTTAAAAATTTGGTAGGCATTGGAGGTTGCCAGAGTCGGCCTTCGGCCGCCGCTGACAGCGAAGCAGGCGGTGGCGCTACCACTGTTTAGGGGATTTTCATGGTTTTTAATTGGTTATAATAATAGGAGTTATTGATGTGAATTTTAGAATTTTTGGAGAAGTTTTGGATAGGTTTGGAAATTTTTAAAGCTTAGTAATTTTGGCGGTTATTTAAGGTAGAATCCGGCCGTTGGATTAAAGTCGTATAATCGGTAAAAAGTTGAATTAAAGCTGCCAGTATGTTAAGTGAAGTTTGGACCCTATTGAGTTAAGAATGGCGAAGTTGGGCAACGATGAGTGTGATTAAGGCTCACATTTAATTATGCCTATTTTGTGTAAGTTTTGGATTTTTGGTTGGGAAATTAATATTATATTTGGAACAGGACGAGAGGAGGCCCGAGCAGAAGAAGCCTCGGAGCGACATCAGGCTTAGGCCTAATTTCTGGGTGGACTTTTGTTTTAATTGAAAAACATGCGATGAATTATTCTGTTGATCATTTATTTCTTCTGCTGAGATTTATTTCTTTCTCGGATATTTGGCAATTTTCCTCCTTTGGAGAGTTTCCGAAAATGAGATTTTCGGTGGATATGTATTTTGGATGTTTATGAGTATAATATGTATATAAATGCTAGCTAGCCATACGTGCTTGGTCCGTCATAATGAGGTAAAATACCATTATGGCGTGACGTGAGTGTTAGACACAAGCGTCATAGCCCTATATGAAAACTACTTTCTTTTCTGGTTTATTTAGGTTTTGATATAGGGAGTCCACACGTATATATATACCCGTCCTCTTCGGTCATAATGAGGAAAAATTCCATTATGGCGCGACATGAGCGTTAGACGCAAGCGTCGTAGCCTTGTATGAAATTCTACTTTTCAAATTTGTTCATAGAATTCATACAAGGAGTCTGACGAGTGTAAATACATACACATATATGTTTATATATACTTTAGCCTGACAGGTTCCAGTTTATTGAGTTTGGAGACTAGCCAGAGCTAGTCATGAAATTGCCAGGGTATGAGTTGTGTGCTTTTGAATTTTTGCATGCAACATAATTTCTTTGGAAATTCAAATGGGAATGCATAAATATTTTATTTATTAATTTATTTTTGTCCACTCACTCTAACGGTTTCAAATGTTTTCCCCTGGGCCCTTCGTTTTAAAACGCCCAGTCTGTAGAGTTCAGGTTGGCACTAGTCAGAGGCGAGGCATAGTTACCCACATCTCTTCCACCTTTCATCAGTAGGTTACTTGTTAACCTACTACCATATTTTCTTGCTTCCGCTAGTGTTTAGAAGCTCTGATTTCCTTGGGATCCTTTGTATAATAGTTCGGTTGTGTGCTAAGTCTTTGTTTATTAATTTGGGAGATATCCAAAGGATGGTGTATGATATAAATTGGATATTTATGTGTTGGATTTGTAGATGATATTATTTTTGTGTGTGGTGGATGTGTTATGGGGGAGCAGGTGGCTCCAGGTGTTGAGTTGGATGTGTTGGTATAGGAGTGTTATCTGATTTTTTTCAGGATAGGGTTGTCCATTTTGAAGGGAGGTTACGCCGAATTTTTCGGTAAATTTTCCTTGGAGGTGGTCCCCGCAAGACTTACTCCAGATTTAGGGTAAAATTTGGGGAGGGTCTTGACAGTTGGTATCAAAGCTTCAGGTTTCTTTTCCTGCCTCCTTGTCACTATATTATTTACCTAAGTATCACGTAGTGTCTATAAAGTGATGATCTGACCGCGGCGGATTCATTGGCAGTTTATGCTTTAGATGCTATTTGTTATTAGGTATGTGTGATAGTTGTGTTAGTCTTGTTTATAGACTACTAAATATCTTCTTCCTCAGGTACTATGCCTCCTAGACGCCAACGCCAACCCCGTGAGGGTAGTTCAACCAACGCCAATGAGAGCAATGAGGTAAAGGAGCTAGTAAATTCTATGGGAGATATGTTGAGGGGAGTGTTGGAGCGAACTCAGAACCCTCGGACTATGAAGAAGAAGGATCTTTATGAAGGTGGAGCAAGGGAGTTCAAGGGTGCCAAGGGACCCTTTGATGCTTATAACTGGGTAGACAAGATGGAAAAGGCTTTTGCGAGCACTGGGTTGCCAGAAGATAAGAAAGTGAAGATGGCAGTGACTTTTTTGGATGATTCAGCCCATCACTGGTGGTCGCTTGCCAGCAGGTATGTTGAGGATGCTCAGAATATGACATGGAAGCAGTTTAAGATGCATCTTAGGGCAGTATTTCAATCATGGCCACCGCAGTAGGATTCAGTCAGATTTCCTGAACATTCAGAAGAGGGATAATGAGGGGGTCATAGAGTTCGAGCAAAGATTCACTTCCCTGAGCTATCATGTGCAATACCTGGTTCCGAATGAGAGGACCAGGATTGAGATGTTCGTTGGGGCACTTGGTGGTGTGTATACAGACAAGATGACGGGTGTAATTTACCCGACCTTTATGGATGCGGTTAGTGCAGCCATGGCCATTGAGAACATGAGGACACATGGTGCTCGGCCCCGTGATTACAGTGGCCCCAGTTAGGGTACATCCAAGAAGGCTGCTTCATCATCCGCTTCTGGGTCTTCTGCTGGTAGTGGCAGTAGTGGGGGATCGAGTTTTGGTGCTTGGAACAGGAATAGAGGACGTTTCGGGAGACCTTCTCGGAGTCATTTGGGTAGGCAGCAGTCTGGTCAGTATGGTTCTGGTGGCAGCTTCCATGGTGGGTCCTCTGGTAGTCAGACTTTTTCTTATGGGCAGCAGCAGTTTTCTGGATGTTTTGAGTGTGGTGGTCAGGACCACTTCAGGAGAGATTGTCCATTGTTCGCTCAGAGGACCACCCCTACCCCTACTCAGTCAGTTGGTCAGTCTTCAGCTAGAGGCTCTAGTAGTGGTGTCCAAGGCAGTGCATCGACCAGTGGTAGCTCTCGGCAGGGTGGTGGTCAGCGTGGACGTCCCATGACTCGCGCTAGATTGCATGCTATGACCCAGCATGAGGGTCGTACTTCTCCAGATGTCATCATTGGTACGTTATTAATTTTTGGCCAGCCTGCAGTTACTTTAATTAATCTTGGAGCCACCCATTCATTTATGTCTAGTAGATTTGCCCTCCATGCCAATGTGCCATCATCGTCTCTTCCAGGCGAGTGGCATGTTTCTCTACCCTCCAGTGAGGTGATGAGGATAATTGGGTGTTTAGTGGTTGTGAAGTTTTAGTAGAAGGAGTTAATTTCAAGGCCGATTTAATTCCTTTAGATATAGTGGAGTTTGATGTGATCTTGGGAATGAACTTTTTGGAAGCATATAGAGCTATGGTAGATTGTTTTCAAAAAGTAGTGGTGCTTCGAAGTCCTAGTGGATTTGAGGTTGCTTTTCAAAGGGAAAGAGATGTTATTTCGAGTTGCCTAATTTCCGCTGTTGCTGCAAGGAAATTATTAAATAAAGGCTGTCAGGCCTATTTACCTCACGTTGTGGATACAAGTATGGGAGTTTTGGGAGTAGAATATATTCTTGTTGTAAGGGAGTTTCCGGATGTTTTTCCTGAGGAGTTACCTGGTTTGCCTCCTAAAAGGGAGATAGACTTCTCTATTGAATTACTTCCCGGAACTATGCCTATCTCACAGGCACCTTACAGAATGGCTCCAGCGGAATTGAAGGAATTGAAGACTCAATTGTAGGAGTTGGTAGATAAGGATTTTATTCGGCCTAGCATGTCTCCATGGGGTGCTCTGGTGTTGTTTGTTAAGAAGAAAGATGACACCATGAGACTATGCATTGATTGTAGAAAACTAAATCAAGTCACGGTGAAGAATAAATATCCGTTGCCTCGCATTGATAATTTATTTGATCAGTTGAGAGGTGCTTCTGTTTTCTCCAAGATTGACTTGAGATCTAGTTATCATCAGTTGCGGATCCGGGAGAGTGACATAGCCAAGACTGTTTTTCGATCACGCTATGGGCATTATGAATTTGTGGTGATGTCATTTGGACTTACTAATGCACCCACGGCGTTCATGGACCTCATGAATAGGGTGTTTAGTCCATATCTTGATTGTTTCATCATCGTATTCATAGATGACATCTTGGTTTACTCAAGAAGTGAGAAGGAGCATGCCAAGCATATAAGAATAATATTACAGACTTTGAAAAATTCTCAGTTATATGCTAAGTTTAGCAAGTGTGAGTTTAGGCTTGATAAAGTGGGGTTCTTGGGTCATGTGGTTTCGGAGGAAGGAGTTAGTGTGGATCCCCAAAAGGTGGAAGCAGTGTTAAATTGGAGAAGACCCACCACTGTGACGGAGATTCGTAGTTTCTTGGGATTTGCAGGTTATTATCGGCGTTTTGTGCAAAAATTTTCAAAGATTGCTGCTCCTCTTAAAAGATTGACCAAGAAGGGAGTTAAGTTCGAATGGTCAGATCAGTGTGAGCTAAGTTTTCAAGAATTGAAGAATCGCTTGACTAGTGCTCCTGTATTGGCACTTCCGGATGATAGTGGAGAGTATGTGGGTTTTTGTGATGCTTCTAGACGAGGTCTAGGTGGGGTGTTAATGCAGCATGATTGAGTTATTGCCTACGCTTCTAGGCAATTAAAGCCGCATGAGGGGAATTATCCCACTCATGATCTAGAGCTTGCAGTTGTAATTTTTGCTCTCAAGTTGTGGAGACACTACCTTTATGGGGCCAAACGTTAAATTTTTACCGATCACAAGAGTCTTCGGTATGTGTTCACTCAAAGAGAGCTAAACTTGAGACAGAGAAGGTGGATGGAGTTGATCAATGATTATGATTGCACTATTGAGTATCATCCTTGAAAGGCTAACGTGGTAGCGGATGCTCTTAGTCGAAATCCCTCCATATCTTTGTCTCATATAAAGACGGTTCGAGTTCCACTTCTTTGTGAGTTGCGAGCTTCAGGGGTGGATTTATCAGTGGATGAAGTTGGTGCTTTAGTAGCTAGTTTTCATGTGAGGCCAATTTTGGTTGATAGAGTGCGGGAGGCCACTACCAGAAGAAAGGCTTTAGCCGACGAAAATAAAAAAACCAGGCCGACGAATCATTTTTTCGTCGGCTAAAATTTCGTCGGCTAATTTATATTTTCGTCGGCTATGGTCAACTTTAGCCGACGAAATAAAAATTTCGTTGGCGAAAGAATTTATTTCGTTGGCTAAAGTTCACAGACTATAGCCGACGACTTTAAAAATTTCGTCGGCTAAAATGCTTTATATTTACAGATCTAGACAGCAGCTCATCTGGGAAAAAAAAAACGGAAGAAGAAAAACCGGGAGAAAAAGTTTGGGTGTTGTCGAAATCTATCCATAATTAGTTTGTGGAGCTATATATAGGTATGTACATGTGTATATATGTTGATTTTGAGTTTTATTTGACTTGATCGATTTTGAGTACGTTGGATGTATATATATATATATATATGTTGATCGATTTGGTTGATGATTTGATAATATATATGAAGTTGTTGTTAATAAGTAGTAGATATATATATATATATATATATATGTTAATTAATTTATAATATTGTGTTGATGGTATGAAGTTATTGATGATATGAGTTGATGATGATTTTGTGATGTTGTTGATATATAATATTGTTATGAGTTAATCGATTTTGAGTACGTTGGATGTGTATATATATATATGTGTTGATCGATTTGTTTGATAATTTGATAATATATATGAAGTTGTTCATAAGTAGTAGATATATATATGTTAATTAATTTATAATATTGTGTTGATGGTATGAAGTTGTTGATGATGATTTTGTGATGATGTTTATATATATAATATTGTTATGTAATTATTAAGTATATATATATATATATGTGTGTGTGTTAATTACTTTGTTATCAATTAGTTGTAGTACGTAGAATATATACTAAATGAATTGAAATTTTATATATGGCATAGAATTTAATTAATAATTCGCTAGCGTTATACATATATATTTTGTTATATTTTCAGGATATGGATAAGAGTTGGATTTCGCTTCCAAAATGAGACAAAAGATATGGTAAAGGAGTTATGAATTTTCTAGAATATGCGCTGGCTAATACTAACGGGAATACAATTTTCTATTGCCTGTGCACGAAATGTTAGTGTCGCAGCGATATGCATCGATTTGCGATTGACAAAGTATGGCAGCACCTGAAGAGTAACTGGTTTTGGGAGAAGTACACATGTTGGTTATATCACGGTGAAACATCATCAGGGGGTCCGCATGATCATGGGCAATTTTCTGAGACGGGCAGTACATCCAACGATCCAACAACGGCCTTCATCAACGACATGTTTTCTTATGAGAGCGGTGTATGTGTTTAAGGACAGTATATGCCTAAGCCGGTGCAGCCCTTCCCTAGAGCTGTCAACACTGCTGGTATTGACAAGTACAACAAACTGCTTCCTTTCCAACAGACCCCTGTGTACCCCGGTTGTCAGAAGACCGTTCTTAAAAGTGTGATGGACGTAATGAAGATTAAAGTTGAGACAAAATCGACCGTAATGAAGATTAAAGTTGAGTACAATGCTTCGATGCTGCCCCACGGTCATCGTCTTCCTACTACTCATCATAAAGTCCGATGTATCCTGAAAGATCTTAGGCTTTCTTACATCAAGATCCATGCATGCAGATATGACTGCGTTCTCTTCTAGGGTAAAGATCCAGAAGGGAATGACCTTGGTGGCCTTGACGCATGTCCGGTATGTCACACTGACAGGTATAAGCTGTCTCCTGCAGACAATAGGAAACCTGTGAAGGTACTTCGATATTTCCCGTTGAGGGATAGGCTGGAGCGGTTGTACATGTCTTCACACACGGCCGAAGCTATGAGATGGCACGCTGATAGGGAATTGCATGACAAAGATACCCTTATACACCCTGCTGACCGGGAGGCTTGGAAGCATATAGACAGGGAGTTTCCTCATTTTGCGTCAGAGGTCCGAAATGTGAGGCTCGGGCTCTCATCCGACGGGTTCAACCCTTTTGGCAACATGAGTCTTCAATACAGTGTATGGCCGGTGATTTTGGTACCATACAACCTTCCTCCATGGATGTGCATGAAGAAGGAATACAATATGTTGAGTTTGTTGATTCCGGGGCCTGGTTATCCAGGGAAGTGTCTCGATGTGTATTTGAGACCTTTGATTGAAGAGCTTAAGTTTTTGTGGGACGTTGGTCATCCCACTTATAACAAGTACATGCACGAGATGTTCCAGATGCATGTCATGGTTGTTGGTACCATCAGTGATTTTCCTGCCCGTGGGATGTTGTCGGGCAACGTTGTTAGGGGATACAAGGCTTGTCCAGAGTGCCTTAGCGATGAGGGGAGCAGCAGTCATTGCAACAAGATATGCAAATTGGGTCACCGTACTCTCCTTCCATATGATCACGAATGGCGGCTCGATGCACAGGCATTTGATGGGACCGTAGAAAACGGTGTGCCTCCCAGAGGAGGAAGAAGATGTTGCGTATCAAGAGCCCAACGCAATAGGTATTCCTAACTCCTCTACCATTCGCCTTAATAATTTTAAAGCGGGTCGTTCGGTGCGAATTCGTGATGAAGAGCCAAGGCTTATTGATGTTGATCCAAATCAAGAAACAGACGAAGACTCTGGCGATGAGGAAATGCATAGATTACCAGAAATTAATTTTGACACCGAAGAAGACTCATCGAATGATTCCGATTACGAGCCTTAGTTTTAATTTAGAGGACGTAATACATTAATTTGTAATAAAAAAGAATGTATTACATTTATAGTTTACATATGTTGAATTCATATTTCTGTTATTTTATATGAATTTTGATGATATATGAACAGAAAGTGAGTATGGTTTACATTAAACCTTCAGTTTTTTTAATGTATTTTTTATACTTTAGCCGACGAAATACACCATAATTCGTCGGCCTATACCATCTTAGCCGACGAA
>NC_020491.1:21510319-21510803 GCF_000184155.1 Fragaria vesca subsp. vesca
TCCGGTAAAGTTTCGGTGCCGATAGTTGCGGTCAATGCAATTTTTCATTCTTTCTCCCTATGAGTAGCCCTATCTTCGGTGGTTATTTTGCGTAAAATTTTTATATGACTTGTTGCGTCTCATCGGTTTGAAACTATTTTCAGTTGAAGGTCCAGCCAAAATACGTAATTTAGATGGTCCAATGACCATTTCCGTGCGTTTAGGGGTTTGACTTAACGGATTAACCGTCCGGATCGAGCCCTTAACCTTGTCGGATCAAGTTGAATTTTTTCCCATACATGTATTTTATCATGATGGTCAGATCTGATGGTCGGATTTCCATCTCAACTTTGATCATCACCATCACAACATGCCTACTAATGTTGTATAACTTCTTTTTCGTTTCAAAAACAAACTATACGTAAAACCTTCAAACACAAAAAAGTACGTGAAATAAGATATGACCAGAATGGTGAAATACGTCCACGGTTGAAAAATACACAGT
>NC_020491.1:21510823-21529891 GCF_000184155.1 Fragaria vesca subsp. vesca
GCCTCTCCCTTTCCCTCTCCCGGTCGCCCTCTGCTGCTCGCCTGCTCCGGCCCTCCCTCCTCCTCCTGCTGCTCCGGTCCTCATTCCTCCTCCTGTTGCTCCAGCCCTCCCTCCTCCTCCTGCTGCTCCGGTCCTCCCTCCTCCTCTTGCTGCTCCAGCCTCGAGCCCTCCCTCCTCCTCAAGTACATTTCTATTTCACATTTCATTTTATGTTTGCTTTGATTTTCCGGTCAATTGCAATGTTGTGGTGTTGTTAGGAAGTGTATATTTGTATTTAGTATTTAAGAAGTGTATATTTGTATTTAGTATTTTGTGTTTGCTTTGATTTTCCGGTCAATTGCAATGTTGTGGTGTTATTAGGAAGTGTATATTTTTATTTAGGAAGTGTATATTTGTATTTAGTATTTTTAGGAAGTGTATATTTTTATTTAATAAGTGTAAATTTGTATTTAGTATTTAGGAAGTGTATATTTAAGAAGTGTATATTTGTATTTAGGAAGTGTATATTTTTTTTTGACTAATTGAATGGGTTTACAATGTTTGATTTAGTGGTGTTGTTACGAATATGAAAATAAGCATGAAACTGACCTCGTCTTCTTGTCATGAAATATAAATCTAAAAGTTAGGAGCTTAAAAAATTAATTTTTAAAAGTTACAAACGTAAATTTTTTTTTTCAAAAGGCTGACGCCTTGGTGAGGCTCTCGCTCCAAAGCCTCGGCTACGCCTTAGCCTTTTAAAACATTGGCCTTGATTCAAATTAATATTTTAAACAAGATGAGCGGTAATATTAGATCGACAAAGGGTTTGAAGGGCCAAAGGTCCGAATCGTCTGAGGGAACCTCTAGCAACCCTCAAACGTCGTTTCAGGGCCCCATGACAGCCAGAAGGCGCAGAGGCAGCCGAAGGTGCCCCCTTCATCGAGGCAGCGGGGCGTCCCTCATTCCTCGAGACAGTTGTGGCCTCAGACCCAGACGGAGGTGTCTGCACCCCGTATGCCTAAGATACACCGGGCGCCCACTGCAGGTCCTACTTCTTCGGATAGTGGGTCATCTGGGGTACAGATGCCGCCGCCTCATCTGTTCCTTCCGCGGATGATACCGGCCTTACCTGCAGTTGATGGCTCCACTGCCCTCGCCAGTGGCTCCAGGTCCTACTTCTTCGGACAGGGACGCCGATTTATCCACTGCCCCCGCCAGTGGCTCCATCAGCGGCGTACCGGTTCGTGCCTTTTGATACGCCTCTTATTTCCACAAGGGTATCATCATCGGCGACAGAGACGGAATCCGTCGCGTCTGCCGCATCGCCCTCAGGTAATGAAAGATGAATGATTTGTTTTCTTATAATTCTCCGATTTTAATAATCAATTTGGTTTATCATGTGATAGGCACCGTTGGAGCGAAGCCGGCAAAGAAGAAGAGAGACCCCGTCACAGGGAAGGCTCTCGAGAAGATCGTCGGTACCTCAGGGAGGATCGTCATCCGTACTGACGGTGATGGCGACATAGTATTGGGCGGGATGTCGAGGACATACTCTGGCCGCGTGGGAGCGCTCATTAGGGATAGAGTCCCTATGTTGTGGTCAGACTGGGGCGAGGTCCCGCAGGAGGTTAAGGACATTGTCCACAAAATGCCTCAATAATATTATGTATTACATTGTTGATTTCTCGAAAAACTAAACTAATAGACGGTTAAATGCAGGTGTGGTTTGAGGGCTCGATACATGTATGGGAAAAAATTCAACTTGATCCGACAAGGTTAAGGGCTCAATCCGGACGGTCAATCCTGTAAGTCAAACCCCTTAACGCACGGAAAAGGTCATTGGACCGTCTAAATTACGTATTTTGCCCGGACCTTCAACTGAGAATAGTTTCAAACCGATGAGACCCAACAAGTCATATAAAAATTTTAGGGTTTAGGGTTTAAGGTTTAACCGATGAAATATTAGGGTATTCGTCGGCTAACCTCATCTTAGCCGACGAATTATGACTTATTTAAGCCGACGAATTATGGTATATTTCGTCGGCTAAGATTGTTTAAGTCGACGAATTATGGTATATTTCGTCGGCTAAGATAGTTTAAGCCGACGAATTATGTTATATTTCATCGCCTAAGATGGTTTAAGCCGACGAATTATGGTATATTTCGTCGGCTAAAGTGTACAAAATACATTAAAAAAACAGAAGGTTTAAACCATACTAACTTCCTGTTCATATATCACCAAAATTCATATAAAATAACAGAAATATGAATTCAACATATATAAACTATAAAGGTTATACATTCTTTTTTATTACAACTTAATGTAATCGGAATTAAAACTAACGCTCGTAATCGGAATCATCCAATGAGTCTTCTTCGGTGTCAGAATTAATTTCTGGTAATCTATGTCTTTCCTCATCGCCAGAGTCTTCGTCTATTTCTTGATTTGGATCAACATCAATAAGCCTTGGCTTTTCATCACAAATTCGCACTGAACGACCCGCTTTAAAATTACTAAGGCGAACGGTAGAGGAGTTAGGAATACCTACTATGATGGGCTCTTGATACGCAACATCTTCTTCCTCGTCTTCGGCCTCTCCAAGTGTAGCCGCCAGGTAAATGTTTCGTGGGTACACAAGGTTGACTACTTTCCACGCGTCACCCTTAGCAAGGTCATCAAGACAAAACCCTTGTTTTACCGATGTGGCAAAAACGAACGGGTCATCTTCGTAAGAACTTGTAGCAGTGTTCACCGATAACATTCTGTACTGATCAGTCTTCATGCTCTGCGGTCTAGTATCAAACCATCCACACTTGAAGAGGTGCACTGTCATGCCTTGCCCATATATTTCCTACATAGCCTGAAGGATACTTCACACAACTCATCCACCTGAAAATTACATTCTTCTGGTCAGGCTTCACGGTGTAAGGAGCTTGAGGCATTTTTTTCTTCCCTTCGTTCAACCACAGATGTCTTCTTATAAGCATTTTTTTAGATCAATGCGTGCCTTAGGACCGTCTTTCGTCTTCCCCTCCAAGTTCAGTACTGTGCCCACCACACTGTCGCAAACATTCTTTTCTATGTGCATCAGATCTAGGTAGTGCCTGATCAACAACTTACTCCAGTATGGGAGTTCCCAGAATATGCTCTTATGTGTCCAGAATTTATACATGTCGGGTCTTTCAGGTATTGCCGCCACAAAATTGGGATGATTGCTGAGCTGCCCAAAATCGTACTCATTAAGCACTGCTAAAATTTCTTCCCCCGTCCATCTTCTGGGAGGCACACCGTTTTCTACGGTCCCATCAAATGCTTGTGCATCGAACCGTCATTCGTGATCATATGAAAGGAGAGTACGGTGACCCAATTTGCATATCTTGTTGCAATGACTGCTGCTCCCCTCATCGCTAAAGCACTCTGGACAAGCCTTGTATCCCCTAACAACGTTGCCCGACAACATCCCACGGGTAGGAAAATCACTGATGGTACCAACAACCATGACATGCATCTGGAACATCTCGTGCATGTACTTGTCATAAGGGGGATGACCAACGTCCCACAAAAACTTAAGCTCTTCAATCAAATGTCTCAAATACATATCGAGACACTTCCCTGGATAACCGGGCCCCGGAATCAACAAACTCAACATATTGTATTCCTTCTTCATGCACATCCATGGAGGAAGGTTGTACGGTACCAAAATCACCGGCCATACACTGTATTGAAGACTCATGTTGCCAAAAGGGTTGAACCCGTCGGATGAGAGCCCGAGCCTCACATTTCGGACCTCTGACGCAAAATGAGGAAACTCCCTGTCTATATGCTTCCAAGCCTCCCGGTCAGCAGGGTGTATAAGGGTATCTTCGTCATGCAATTCCCTATCAGCGTGCCATCTCATAGCTTCGGCCGTGTGTGAAGACATGTACAACCGCTCTAGCCTATCCCTCAACGGGAAATACCGAAGTACCTCCACAGGTTTCCTATTGTCTGCAGGAGTCAGCTTATACCTGTCAGTGTGACATACCGGACATGCGTCAAGGCCACCAAGGTCATTTCCTTTTGGATCTTTACCCTAGAAGAGAACGCAGTCATATCTGCATGCATGGATCTTGATGTAGGAAAGCCCAAGATCTTTCAGGATACATCAGACCTTATGATGAGTGGTAGGAAGACGATGACCGTGGGGCAGCATCGAAGCAGTGTACTGTAGATAATCATCAACAGCCTTCACGGTCGATTTTGTCTCAACTTTAATCTTCATTACGTCCATCACACTTTCAAGAACGGTCTTCTGACAACCGGGGTACACAGGGGTCTGTTGGAAAGGAAGCAGTTTGTTGTACTTGTCAATACCAACAGTGTTGACAGCTCTAGGGAAGGGCTGCACCGGCTCAGGCATATACTATCCTTGAGTGCATACACCACTCTCATAAGGAAACATGTCGTTGATGAAGGCCGTTGTTGGATCGTTGGATGTACTGCCCGTCTCAGAAAATTGGCCATGATCATGCGGACCCCCTGATGATGTTTCACCGTGATATAACCAACATGTGTACTTCTCCCAAAACCAGTTACTCTTCAGGTGCTGCCATACTTTGTCAATCGCAAATCGATGCATATCGCTGCGACACTAACATTTCGTGCACGGGCAATAGAAAATTGTATTCCCGTTAGCATTAGCCAGCGCATATTCCAGAAAACTCATAACTCCTTTACCATATCTTTTGTCCCATTTTGGAAGCGAAATCCAACTCTTATCCATATCCTGAAAATATAACAAAATATATATGTATAACTCTAGCTAATTATTAATTAAATTCCATATATAAAATCTCAATTCATTTACTATTCTACGTACTACAACATTAATAACAAATTAATTAACACATATATATACTTAATAATTACATAACAATATTATATATCAACATCATCACAAAATCATCATCAACTCATATCATCAACACAATATTATAAATTAATTAACATATATATATATATATCTACTACTTATTAACAACAACTTTATATATATTATCAAATCATCAACCAAATCGATCAACACATATATATATATACATCCAACGTACTCAAAATCAATCAACTCAAATAAAACTCAAAATCAACATATATACACATATACGTACCTATATATAGCTCCACGAACTAATCATGGACAGATTTCGACAACACCCAACTTTTCTCCTGTTTTTCTTCTTCCCGTTTTTTTCCCACATGAGCTGCTGTCCAGATTTGCAAATATAAGGCACTTTAGCCGACGACATTTTAATTTCGTCGGCTAAACTTTTATATTTTCGTCGGCTAAAGTTGATCATAGCCGACGAAGGAAAATTTCGTCGGCTAAGGTGGACTTTAGCCGACGAAAAAATAATTCGTCGGCCTGGTTTTTTATTTTCGTCGGCTAAAGCCTTTCTTCTGGTAGTGTTAGGGGATTTTCATGGTTTTTGATTGGTTATAATAATGGGAGTTATTGATGTGAATTTTAGAATTTTTGGAGAAGTTTTGGGTAGGTTTGGGAATTTTTAAAGCTTAGTAATTTTGGCGGTTATTTAAGGTAGAATCTGGCCGTTGAATTAAAGTCGTATAATTGATAAAAAGTTGAATTAAAGCTGCCAGTATGTTCGATGAAGTTTGGACCCTATTGAGTTAAGAATGGCGAAGTTGGGCAACGATGAGTGTGATTAAGGCTCACATTTAATTATGCCTATTTTGTGTAAGTTTTGGATTTTTGGTTGGGAAATTAATATTATATTTAGAACAGGACGAGAGGAGGCCCGAGCAGAAGAAGCCTTGGAGCGACATCAGGCTTAGGCCTAATTTGTGAGTGGACCTTTGTTTTAATTAAAAAGCATGCGATGAATTATTCTGTTGATCATTTATTTCTTCTACTGAGATTTATTTCTTTCTCTGATATTTGGCATTTTCCTTCTTTGGAGAGTTTCCGAAAATGAGATTTTCGGTGGATATGTATTTTGGATGTTTATGAGTATAGTATGTATATAAATGCTAGCTAGCCATACGTGCTTGGTCCGTCATAATGAGGTAAAATACCATTATGGCGTGACGTGAGTGTTAGACACAAGCGTCATAGCCCTATATGAAAACTACTTTCTTTTCTGGTTTATTTAGGTTTTGGTATAGGGAGTCCACACGTATATATACACCCGTCCTCTTCGGTCATAATGAGGAAAAATTCTATTATGGCGCGACATGAGCGTTAGACGCAAGCGTCGTAGCCTTATATGAAATTCTACTTTTCAAATTTGTTCATAGAATTCATACAAGGAGTCTGACGAGTGTAAATACATACACATATATGTTTATATATACTTTAGCCTGAGAGGCTCCAGTTTATTGAGTTTGGAGACTAGCCAGAGTTAGTCATGAAATTGCCAGGGTATGAGCTGAGCGCTTTTTAATTTTCGCGTGCAACATAATTTTTTTGGAAATTCAAATGGGAATGCATAAATATTTTATTTATTAATTTATTTTTGTCCACTCACTCTAACGGTTTCAAATGTTTTCCCGTGGGCCCTTCGTTTTAAAATGCCCAGTCTGCAGAGTTCGGGTTGGCACTAGTCAGAGGCGAGACATAGTTACCCACATCTCTTCCACCTTTCATCAGTAGGTTACTTGTTAACCTACTACCATATTTTCTTGCTTCCGCTAATGTTTAGTAGCTCTGATTTCCTTGGGATCCTTTGTATAATAGTTCGGTTGTGTGCTAAGTCTTTGTTTATTAATTTGGGAGATATCCAAAGGATGGTGTATGATATAAATTGGATATTTATGTGTTGGATTTGTAGATGATATTATTTTTGTGTGTGGTGGATGTGTTGTGGGGGAGCAGGTGGCTCCAGGTGTCGAGTTGGATGTGTTGGTATAGGAGTGTTATCTGATTTTTTTCAGGATAGGGTTGTCCATTTTCAAGAGAGGTTATGCCGAATTTTTCGGTAAATTTTCCTTGGAGGTGATCCCCGCAGGACTTACACCAGATTTTAGGGTAAAATTTGGGGTGGGTCTTGACACTCATGGTCGTTGACCGAACTCCGGCGGCTGTTGACCTGACTTCGGCAATCTATTGGGGGCAATAGGGGTCTATTAGGGACAATAGGAGTTCTGTTGGGGTCTGAGATCATGCATTCAACAAAGAATTCACAAGAAGCATACAAATGACAAGCCACACCAAGCTCTCATATATCTAGCAAGACTTTATATGCATTTAAACTCACACCAAGCCAATTCATGTACGTGTTTTCTTGTACTGATGTATTCTTGTTAGGCAACTAAAGACACTTGGGGAATTCACAAGCTTCTGACATCAAAGCATATGCCTAGCTAATTGAGTAATTTCTAACCAAGCAAGCAAACAAACATCATGCAAGTTCATTCCATTCCGAGTTGCTTAGACGAAGATCAAGCAAGACAATTAGAAAATACCAGATAAGTCAAACGCTGTTGTAAAAACAACATAAGCCACTACCAGGTCTTATAACTCAAATCAATGGCTTCCCCCTCACCATAATGTGATGACCATCTTTTTAGCCAATATGCTAGCCTATTTTCAAGTATTTCAAAACAACCTCTCATCATGCCAAGCAAATCAAACTTTTATTCTTCTTCAAATTTCCGAATTCATTCTTCTTCAAATTGACAAGATCAAACACAATGACTGAAAGCACTTTCCTAGTTTTTACCAAGCAACAAATACTTCTAGCCCTTGAACACCACTTGCTCAAGCTTAACTTCATGTTGAACCGACAATTCCACCTAACCTTATCAAAATAAATAAATGACCACCATGCCAATCTAATACTAGAGCACCTCATGCATTTGCAAAGATGATCACAACTAAGATAACCATGCCAAGCATATAAAGCTCTCTAGCAAAGCTCATGCCTAGAACATGCCCAAGCCAAGCCAAGTACGTATATTTTTGTTTGACAATAACAAAATCTAATCAAGCAATACCAAGCCGTGCGAATCAATACAAATTCAAGCCAAGAAAAGTACTAATTATCTATGTGTCAATAACAAGTTCAGGCCACTCTAAGAAGCTAAAATTCACATCCAAGCCAAGCAATGCCATGCCATATTATTCTTTTTCACGATTGTAGCAGTAAACATAAGAGGCAATAGGAAAGAAAACAGCTCACAAAGGCGAGATACATCAGTCCCAACAATAAACAATCTAGTTATAACGACAACGATTATTATACCAAGCCACAACAAAGCAAGCGATGCATATTCATGTTATATCACTGTTACATTCAATTCTTAGCAAGCAATATTCATATTCATATATTGTCAATCAAGCGCTGTGATTATCGACCAAATTTAAATCCCAGCAGCAACCATAAAGCGCTACGATCCTTGAGAAAATACAAATCCCAGCAGCAACCATAAAGCATTGCGATCGTTGAGCAAATACAAATCTCAAAAGCAAGCATAAATTTTTTACACCAGACGAAAAAGACCACGTCTATGTTTCAATCGTATTCAACTTTAAGAATCAAATGCAAGCATATACTTGAGAAGATTTTTGAACTCACCTATGATGAAGCACACGCAATGCAACAATTCAGCCCAATATGTTAATCCCAGCAGCAATCAAAGCAACGACAGCTAAAGCCCAGATTTTGGAAATAGCAGACGATCTTAGCTTCAATTTTAAAGAGTAGAAATCTGATGGTGAAAAGAGAGATTTGCTTCAATGAATCTAGCCAAGCCATACATAAACTTGAGAATCATTGTAAACTGAAGAATTCAGAGATTTCTATGAAGAAAGAAGCAAAGAAATTTATAGATCACAACAACAAAAGATTAGCATAATTTCTCATCTATTCAAGAAAAACTAATACTAGGCGTCGGAGAAGAAGATTCAAATTTGTTCAATGTTTCCAACACAGACCGAGAGAAGCGTTGCAGTCAACAATTCGGGCTTTAAAATTTGGTGTTGATTATCTGGCCCATTCTAATGCCTTCATGGCCCATATAATCAAGAGGGCTAATGTTGAGGCCTAAAAATCCAGTAAACAGGCCCAATTCATTCTTCAAGCCCAAATCACACTTGAAGGCGAATTCTACTCGTAAATATCATGCGATGCACGTGGACCTAAGCCACAATCATGCACTTGGGGCTTTCAAAAATAGGCGTGGCGTGGAAGGTAACGGAATTGCATGAGGCCCGCTATTAGTTTTAGGATTGTTGTTAATTTCGAGATCTTGGGACCGAAATTCATGCCCAACGACTTGACTTCTAATACAGATTTATGAAGAAGAGAGACCCAAAAGCCAAGCCCAAACCCTTTAAACATCCAAACAAAAAGTAAGCTTAACATAAGATTCTTATTTCCAACCACATAATAAAATAGGAAGCAAAACAGCAGTAGATTTCACGAAAGAAATCTGCCCAAAGCCTACAATCACGTTTCAAATCCTATTCTATAATTACACAGCCTTAGACACAATATCTGACAAACCAAAAAGACACTACAAAACCTAATATTTGCTTTTAACCAAGTCATCCCTTTTACCCAACAGTAAAAATCTTCAACCAAGATTCTCTCAGTTGTTGAAAAATGCAGATAAATAGCTGTTGTTATCAACCATAGGCAACCAAAATGAAGGAGGCTAGCAGGCTCTCCAGTACTCTTCTTCTTCCATGCTTCATCTCTACCAAATGCATCCTTAGTTTTCCATCCTTCCTGATTCATCTTCTGTCCAAACGCTTTCTCTCATATATCTCAACCTATATGCAAGCCGCCCAGATCTCTTCTTCTGAAACTCATGTTTTTCTAGCTCACATGTCATGTGCATCTTGCTAAGCTGTATATTAAAAGAAACACATAACACTGTTGTGAATGAAGAATGTATTGTTAGAAGGAACACAACAGCAAGGTTTCTAGGATTCTCAATCATTCAAAGCTTTCTGAGCCTAGTTTTCGCTAACTTAGACAATAGGGATAGATTTTGGGCTCGGCAATGCTTGTCTCACTGTCGTACACCCTTAATCAAAAGTGCCCTCAACACACTCACACAAAATTTAATAAACATTAGAAGAAAATAAGAATTTGATATGGGTATAATGCTTTGATGCTTCGATGTATTACTCTTCTCCAAATAGGAGGTTTATATAGAGATACAATTGTAGTACTTATACGAAAATATCTCCTACACCTATACATACAAGGAAAGTAATATTTACAAATATTCTACACTCCCCTTCAAGTTGGTGCATAGATATCGATCATGCCCAACTTGCCAACCGAGTTGTCAAACACTTACCTTGACACTCCTTTTGTGAGAACATCTGCTAATTGGTTTTCCGTTTACACGAAAGTGAAACGAATGATTTTCATGTCCAAGTTTTCCTTAATGAAATGCCAATCTACCTCCATGCGCCATACCCCGAAATTCTGCTTCAACACTTGACTTGGCAACAACTTTTTGTTCTTACTACACCATGTCACCAACGAACATAAAATATCTAGATGTAAACCGTCTGTCAGTCTTATCACCAGTCCAATCAATATCAGGTTTGGTATGAGAAAGATAAATAAGTCTCCCTACTAGACTTTATCAGTTGGAATTTGATTCGAATAGATGGCAAGGTTGTGATTCATCTCAATCGGTGTCTCAACATAATTGCAGTCAAGCATTCCGGTCTCAGCTAACAAATCAAGTACGTACTTACGTTGGGATAAATAAATCCCCTTAATTTTTAGACCTTGCAACTTCAATGCCAAGAAAATACTTCAATTGTCCAAGATCCTTTATCTCAAACTCCTTTGAAAGATCCTTTCTCATGTACTTTACGCTTAAGTTATGAACTCTTATTTGCACTTGTGTTTTCAATTGTCCACCTTGCTCGTAAAGTTTTATTTTAAATTCCTAAAATCGCCTTGGATTCTGAGTTAATGGGTTGTTGGCACGCCCTTCGAACGTGTCAATTTCTCATTGGTTTGGAATCATGGCATTGTAGCTACTCCCTTCCGTGTTACAAACAAAATCCCATTTGACAAGATGAACTTTCTTTTTTCCATAGTGTCACCCCATAGAAAGTCTTTGTTGAGCTTATCAAGCTTATCACACAAGCTAGTAGAAAATTTAGCAGTCTGCATAACATAGCTAGGAATAGCAGAACTAACAGATTGCACAAGCACAAGTCTCCTAGCCATACTAAGAGTCATACTCTTCTAGCTAGATAATCTATTTTGCACTTTATCATAAATACTGGCATAAGCGTGTTGATTAACTCTCTCATGGATCAAAGGCATACCAAGGTACTTACCTAAATCATTGGTGAGAGGAGAACCGCATATGTTGCTGATATTGGAAGCCATGTCACTACAAGTGTTAGGGGAACAAAAAATGAGAGATTTTTCATAGCTAACAAATTGACCAAAAAGGGAGCAGAAAAGATCCAAGCATCTTTTGATGATGTGAGCTTGATCAACAGAAACTTCAGCAAACAACATAAGATCATCAGCAAAGAAAAGATGAGAAAACTTTTGGTCCAGACTGAGAGGCTTTAACAGGCTTCCATTGTCCTTCATCAACTACTGCATGACTCAAGTGAGAAAGCTTTTCCATACAAAGAACAAAGATGTAAGGGGATAGGGGATCACCCTGCCTGATACCCCTTTCACCATGAAAAGCATCAATAAGTTCACTATTGAAACTGATTTGAAAGCTCACAGACATAATGCAATGCATAATCAACTTGACAAGAGAGTGAGGGAATTTAGCTTCATACAAAACCACTTCAATAAAATGCCAACTCAATCTATCATAAGCCTTGGAGAGATCAACCTTCCAAGCAAAGAAACCTATTTGACCTGAAGATTTCTTAAATTTAAAGAGAAGCTCTTGAGCTATCATGATATTGTCATAAATATTTCTACCAGGGACATAACTCACTTGGTTAAGACTAATCAATCTTTTCATTAATGGTCTAATTCTAGCAACAATGATCTTGGAAATAATTTTATAAACAGTGGTGCAAAGGCTTATAGGTCTAAAATTTACCATGTGCTGAGGACCTTTAACTTTAGGAATCATCAATAAAATAACTTTGCGTCCTTCTCAAACAAAAAAAAATCAAAACAGATATCTGCAAATTCAACTTTAGGAATCATCAATAAAATTACTTCACCTCCTTCTCAAAAAAAAAAAAAAAANAAAAAAAAAAAAGACCCAGATATCTGCAAAAACAAAACAAGTGCACGCGAGCAGCAGGACTAGTAAAAATAAAACCAAGTATGTAGGTCACCAACCAATACCCAACTAACTGAGCACGTCATGATGGCTGACCTGTTGTCTATCTCTTCCAAAAGCATCATATGCCCCCATTAGAGTACGTGAGGAACAAGAACATAGGAAATTGTGTAAGAATCGGTCAGTTCATCGCACAATTTATATGATTCGTTTAACAAGAGCGGATAGGTCCAAGTGATTAACATATAGGAATTTCAAATTTCCCAACAGATTTTGTTAAATCTTGGAAGCAAAGAAACTGGAAAAGAACTAAAGAAGTCCGCAGACATATTTGAACATGGTTGATGGAAACTAAAGAGAACATCCTCAAAGACCTTGAAGGAGAAGAAGAAGAAGACAGGCCTTCACACAATCACACCCCAGGAACCACATCAAGGTTCTTTCTCTCTTTTCCATCTCTGTCAACTATTTCTTCTTCTATATCTTTCATAATTAGAAGAAACAACAAATTATTGCAGAACCAGTAGACTTTCTTGCTAACTACTTGAACTGGTTGCAGACACAAGAACCTCATCATAAACTCGAACGGCAGGGGGAATTTGTCATGAGGCTCTTCACATATCTTTTCTACTTGCACCTAGTCTTGATCTCCTTCTTGATAATCTTTCTGACAGCTTGCAGTCTTATTTCCACCAATCACAAGCACCATTTCCACCCACTAAAGTTCTATGCTCCACTCCTCTCTTCAACACTCTGCTCTGCAGTTGTCGCTTTGATATGGCAATGGATCATCAGGTTAAGCCCTTCTAAAGCTATTAAAACAGCCTTTTGGCTCAGCCATTTGCTGATCTGTGCAGTCGGTGTACTACTCATATACATAAGTTCTGCTGAGAGTTTGGCCGCAGGAGGGGTTGCAATCATCTGTGCACTCATTCAATCGCTTTATGCCTGCTGGGTCAGTCCCCGTATCGAATTCGCCATGAGGATATTATCAGTTTCTACAGCTGTCCCTCCGAAATTCACAGCATTACTCGTTCAATCAATTTTCACCTGTATCCTCTACCTCTCTTTCTTGGTATCCGGCATCGGAGGAGCCACTGCCCTAAGTAGCAGTTTCAGTGTCTTGTTTATCTCAATTATCTTGCTAAGCATGGCATGGACTATGCATGTCATTAAGAACCTGCTGCAAGTCACAGTTTCACGCATCAAGTACATGCACTTTGCGTGCGGAGCAGATGTTGATACAAATGAGGCTTTCTGCAACACACTTAAACATTCAATGGGGAGTATCTGCATTGGCTCCATCTTGGTTCCAGTTCTGGGGGTTATTCGGGGCTCAGCCAGAGGCATGAAATCGGTTGCAGGGGATACAGACGAGTTTCTCTTTTCCTGTGCCAACTGCTATTCAGGACTGGCTGCAACTCTGGTAATGTATGGAAATCGCTGGGGTTTTGTGCATGTTGGGGTATATAACAAGGGGTTTGTGCAGGCATCAGCTGGTACATGGGAGATGTTCAGGAATATAGAACTACAAGAAATAATCGACTTAGATCTCACATCGTCGTTCTGTTTTCTTTCTGGGGTGGCAGGAGGTGCAATATGTAGCCTGGTCAGTGGAACTTAGACTCTGTCAATTCATAAGAGTTATGCTACTGAAGTCTCCTTATATGCCTTCTTGATTGGCTATTTCATGGTAAGAAAATTCAGTTCAGCTGTATTTTTTTGAAAATGGAAACTAAAGAACTGTCTTCCATGCTAAAAGCATGTCTTTTTAACGCTTCGATGCGTGTGATTCAGTGCAGGATTGCTATGGCATGGCCGCAAGCATGTGTCTTGTCTTACTATGTAGCTTATGCTGAGAACCCTAACAGCACGCGGTTCGACTCAACCATTCCTCTTCGCATTGAAGAGCTTCAGAGATTTCAAGCTTAACAATAATGGATTTCCTTTGAGCAAGAGATTTCAGTCCAGTGGCAAGAGAGACTAGACTCGTTTTCAATTCATTCTAGCCTCTAAATGCTTATATTGGAGAGCATTACAATGTAGATACAGTTCTATTGACGGTGCTATTGAGCATGAAACCATGTTTTCATTTATTCAATTGATAATCTTACTACAAAACATGTCAAAAGGCATACCGCAAGCGGTACAACGTTCAAATTTTGCCCAGTATACTAGATATGAATCAGTCCGCTTTCTTTTATCATCAGCTTCATTTCTGGTTTTTTGTTTTCTTTTCTTTTTGTGTTACAGAAGGTAAAATATTATTCTTTTTTAGTACAACATATGACTGGAAAAAGCAACAAGACTCGTTTGTCAAAAAGCATGTGAAGGCCAAGATTTTATAAAAGTATTAATGCTAAATAGAATCAAATCAAATACATTACTGTGGAGCTTCGATGTAAATTTTCATAGAATTGGCACTATGGAACAAAAAAACAAAGTAATAGTCTGAGATATGACTGTAATACATGTAACTTGCAATGAATCGAAGGGAGGAAGATAAGCAAACCAGTAAAGTCATCCACAATGACCGCGGCCACCACACTTTGAACACATTATGTTGCCAGTTCCCCCACAACCTACATAATTAAAGTAGATTATTGTCATTTTAAATAAAAATATTAAAGGTACAAAAAAAAACAAATTAAAATAATTTTAAAAAAAAGATGTACTTATTGAGGGTACTTATTGATGTAAATTTCCCAAATGGACCAAACGTCTGGTCAATTACAACTCGGAATCAATGTACTTATTGACCTTACTCCCTATTAAAACCTTTTTCTTTAAGCGAAGATCTGAAAAGAGTATATATTTAGATGAGGGTATCTCTTGGACCGAGCTTTTGAGATTAAGAATATTGGAAAGACAAAAACATCAAGAAATGAGAACTTCAGCTACTATTGGTTATACATGCTACAAAAAATCACTAAAATCTGGTGTGAAAAATAATTTGATAAACAAAGATCTAACTGCGCAATAACATCAAGAAATGAGAACTTCAGCTACTATTGGTTATACATGCTACAAATTATCAGTAAAATCTGGTCTGAAAAAACAATTGATAAACAAAGATCTAACTGCGCTATCAAGAAGAAAATAGCAGCGGGAAATGAAGGAAATAGCAGCGGGAAATGAAAATGGCATCATGATACACATCTTGGTGTATTCCTCTCCATATAGTTAGTTTCTCAAGTATCTATGCAGCAGAGATCAGAGAGTGACAGGATTCCTGCCCAAATTACTTGCTGCTATAACAATGTATTTAACTGTTCAAGATCTTTTTCACTATAAAAGAACCTCTTAAATAAACAGGCAAGCAATCACCAGCATTTTATTTGATGCTTGATTCTAACAAATGAATAGATCTTGACTGTTCCCTCCACTATATAATTCCACTGGATTTGCTCCTTAGAGGAAGAACCTATTATTTTGAAATTGAAAAAGAGGGTGCAGCATAATCGATAGAGATTTGGACCAAAAACGATTTGTGCCATTGCCCCACCCTCCAACTTTCATTTTGAGCATGACCAGATATAGCCCTGCTTCCCCACAATCGTATTCGTTTGTAGATCTATTCTCTCGTATCTGGTCACTTTAGAAAACATATGTTTTTAAAAGCAAGCAGTTCTTGTGAAGATCCCTCTCAGTAAACGCATAAATAAGTGTTTCAACCATGATTGTATAACCTAATTAATGATTCATGCCACTTGCAACTCAAAGTACGGAATGAAGTTGATCTAAAGAGGCATGTATTTTTTGGCTTGTCAATTATAAAATTTATAACACTCATACTTCGTAGAAACAAAATATGATGACATTGAACTGCATGTATGTAATCCTTACTTGAACATGTATTTGTAAGACTGAAGCTGTTAAGATAAGAAGATAAATTTACCTAGGCAGCGCACTTTAACAATAACACCCTGGCTCTCCAATATTGAATCAACATACAGGCCTGAACCAGAGCAAGTTGTGCAGAGGACGGCGCCTTTCGCTTCACAATCTATGCATCGAGGATTGTTTCCAATGAATTTTTCGACCAAAGATATTCCTATGGGCTTGTCAATTATCTCCTCCGGAATAGCCTTATCATAACAAAACAAAGATTCAAGCCTGCTTCTTTGTTTATGCACATCTCCAGCTGAGCACTCAGCCTACAACATCAAACAAACTCAATAAGAGATTTAAATTCATGACACATTTATTATGGAATATTATGCATATATTGAGGACACACTTCAGATCTTAACTAGCCACAAAAACCCTAAAGGACATGGAGCATGCAAACTCAACTATTTATGTAGCACTGAGACATGAAATCTGGGCATAAGTAGTCCATTAGTTATTCAATCAAACTGATTGTGATTGATGAGAATGAAAGGAAAAGAAGAAAAGGAGCTTGAAAACCAGTCTTCACCAAATGAAAAGTCTAAAGGTTAGGCACATACTGTTCCTTACAAGCTCATTCAATATCTCTTTGACAGACCAGGGTTTATTCAGCCAAAGATAACAACTGATCTGGCTAAGGATGTCAAGTTGCTACAGCAATGGGTTTGGTTTGGCATTTCATATCTGACAATTATGCTAATATAAACAAAAGTTTTGACCAGAGATTTCATGGCGTGCTAATATAAGAGAACGATCCAACATTAATAAATACCAACCCAGAAAAGAAGAAAAAGCACCATGGTTTAAGTCACGGCAATTCAATTAAGAAACTCATATTTGTTGCCAATTCAATTCATGGTGATAAAAAATAGACCAAAAAGGATGGCAGTAGTGGGAAAGAGAGGCTAACCCCATGTGAAGCAGAACCAGAAACGGAGCCGTTTGGAGAAATGGCACAGATTTTGGTGGTGGAGTGGCCTCGTTTGAATTTATGGAACGCGCAGGCAAAAGTGTCATTAAGCTTTAATTTTGCGGAAGAAGGTGAGCTGATTACAGTAATGGAAAACGCCATATTCGAAGCAGCAGCAGAACCCATTTGATGAAATTTGAACCCAGAAATGTAATGTCAAAAGCGAAACTGAGCAGCAAGAGAAACAAACATTGGAAAAATCGACGATTTGGGTCTTTTAGCACTTCGATTTTAACGAACCATGTTTTGGTTGCCGGGGCAGGATTGTGAACCGGTCAAATTACATTCTTCGCCCCAGTCTCCATACATGTGCAAGCAAGTTCACCGTCAAAATTAAAAGGCCCGTCAAAATTAAAAGGCTCACTGCCACTGTACATCCGTTTTGTTTCTTAACAGGTTAAAAATTATTTATATAAATTTTATAATTTTATTTGTTGAAAAATTGAAATATATTTGATGTAAATAATAAGGGAATTGAAATGAAAATGATGTAAATAGATGGAAGATGAGAGATGTAGCAGCAGAAAGAAACACCTTGAATGGAACATATATTTCCTTCACGTATCGTGGAGATTTTATTAGAATTTTTGTCACACAGTTTTTTTTATATTTATATGAATATATATATATATTAATTTCTTAAAAAATAAGATATATTGATTGATTATACACCGTGGATCTCTTCATTGATTGAAACAAACGGCCTTGATTTAAACCAGCTAATGGTTAGCCTCCACGTAGCATTGTAGCAATATGCAATCTCATTTATTGTTTGCTCAAAAATCGTCTCGGCCGAGATGAGGGCCGAGGGTCTTGAGAACAATCGTCATTCTGATTTGCACAGGCGTGCCAACTCGCGGCATGTTGGCCAAGCGAGGTTTTTGATAAATTTCTTGCACCTGATCTAACTTTTTTTTTCAAGTGATTGTAAGCCGAGGAAGGAACTATCTTGGCCGTTGAATTCTTTTGCTTTTGTCGCATGGACTTTCAACATTTTCACCGATAATGGTTCTTTTTATATATATATATAGATTTGCGAGAACTAAAGTGCGAAAATTAAAAGAACCAAATCTAAATTGCATGAAACTTAGAGAACGGAAATTGAAGTAGTAAAGGAACGAAATTTAAAATTGCATGAAACATTTAAGAACGAAAATTAAAGTAAACGCGAGAAATTAAATTACATGTAATTTAAAAACCGTGGAAGAGTAAATTGCATGAAAATAAATTGCAAAAAGTTAAGAAAGCGATAAAAAGAAGAAAAACTAGGCTAGAACATGAATGAAAATATTGATATTGTAGAGAATTTGGTGTTTGTATGAATTTGTATTGAGTTGAGTTGTGTTGGTCGGGACCTTTTATAATGAGGTTGAGGGTCGAATATATACAATTACAAATGCACAATAAAGAAAAGAGAATATAATTACATATTTGAATTTCGATCTTAACGACCGGAATTAAGATTATGCTCCATGTTGCTCATTCCTTAATCATGACTGGTGCAAAACCTGCATCAAATAAACCCTTTTTATCGTTAGTAGCATTGAGTAAGTAGGGTATCGTATAGGGCCGGGGATTGAGGGTACCTTGCAAAACAAAGCGTTAGAAAAACACAACAAATATTAACAAGTAATAAAACATTTAAACAATTTACAAAAGTAGCTACTGTTCCATAGAACAGCAGTCGAAAACCTAATTAAAAACCTAACCTAAACTACTCAGAAAAATATGAAAATTTACAGAGATCTACTAGACACACAGAGGAACTACTGTACAAATTTTCAGGGGATTCAGAGATCGTTTGATATGAAAATAAAATAAAAGAAACAGAGAACAGAAGAGTGACGAAAATCCTAAAACTAAAAAGAAAACAAAAACCTAAAGACTAACTATATACATGTAATCGTCTCTTTGCACACAAGAAACACTAAATCAGATTCATATAATCAAGTAGCTATGTAATTTCAACCCCTAACAACCTAAATCA